>NC_053490.1:432364072-432664072 GCF_905171775.1 Rana temporaria
TGTAATAACTTGTGAAAATCAAGATGCACTTGGCCAAAAACCAAAATGGATAGTTTTTAAAAAATACATTTAAATGTGGCTAGCGTTTGTGCCTTGAAGCCAACGGGTCGCGCTTTTTGCCTTGAAGCCAACGGGTCGCGCTTTTTGCCTTGAAGCCAACGGGTCGCGCTTTTTGCCTTGAAGTCAATTGAAGGTAGCATGCCATTGTTGTCTTTTTTTTTTTATATATATCAGTGAAAAAGCCTATTTTTGGGCTATGATTTTTGTGGCCGCGATATCGTTGCATCCCTAATAGACCTGTTTCTCCAACCTTAGGGTATCACCAATACATTTTATCCATTCTCCTAAGGCCCCGTACACACGACCGGATCGAACCGCTGAAACTGGTCCACCGGACCAGTTCCAGCGGACAGATCCGGTCGTGTGTAGGCCCGAGCGGACAATTGTCCGGCGGATCGGACAGTTTCCAGCAGATAAAAATTTCTTAGCATGCTAAGAAATCTATCCGCTGGAAACCTGTCCGTCGGACGTGTTCGGTCATCTGTACAGACTCACAGGACACGTCCGACCGACCGCCATCCCTCGCATGCGTCGTACTGATTCGACGCATGCGTGGAAGCTTTGAACTTCCAGGGCCGCCCACGTCGCCGCGGCCACGCCCTGCGTATTGTTTACGCGCAGATTTCTGTCTGATGGTGTGTACAACCATCAGACAGAAATCTCCGGGCGGACATGTCCGCTGAAAACGGTCCGGCGGACCGGTTTCAGTGCATTATCCGCCCGTGTGTACGGGGCCTAAGGTGAGCGAGTGATTTCCAGTGAACCAATAGCAATTTGCACTTTGCTCCTGCAATCGCCTCTTTAGTAAACGCCTCCATGTCGAGTTCATCCAAAATACTTAAAGGGGTTGTAAAGGTACAATTTTTTTCCTTTAAATAGCTTCCTTTACCTTAGTGCAGTCCTCCTTCACTTACCTCATCCTTCGAATTTTGCTTTTAAATGTCCTTATTTCTTCTGAGAAATCCTCACTTCCTGTTCTGTCTGTAACTCCACACAGTAATGCAAGGCTTTCTCCCTGGTGTGGAGTGTCGTGCTCACCCCCTCCCTTGGACTACCGGAAAGTCAGGACATTCTACGTTGCAGATAGAGAAAGGAGCTGTGTGTTAGTGGGCGTCCTGACACTCCTGTAGTCCAAGGGAGGGGGCGAGCACGACACTCCACACCAGGGAGAAAGCCTTGCATTACTGTGTGGAGTTACAGACAGAAGAACAGGAAGTGAGGATTTCTTAGAAGAAATAAGGACATTTAAAAGTAAAATAGAAGGATGAGGTAAGTGAAGGAGGACTGCACTAAGGTAAAGGAAGCTATTTAGGAAAAAAATTACCTTTACAACCCGTTTTAACCAGTTCCCTACCGAGCCATAGTAATATGATGTCGGCAGGAATTGTCTGTCCCTCAGAGTGGACGTCATATGACGTCCTTTGCATCGTGGCCGCTAGGGGGCTCGCGCGTCGCCGGCAAAGCTCGCGACCCGGTGCCTGGCGGCCGCGATGTCCGTCGGGCACCCGCGATTGCCGGCAATCACAGCAGGACCATGGATCTGTGTGTGTAAACACACAGATCCACCTCCTGTCAGAGGTGAGGAGACCGATGTGTGTTCCCAGTACAGAGGAACACAGATCAGTCTCCTCCCCTTGTGAGTCCCCCTGCCCCTACAGTTAGAATCACTCCCAGGGAACATATTAACCCCTTCAGCGCCCCTAGTGTTAACCCCTTCCCTGCCAGTCACATTTACACAGTAATCGGTGCAGTTTTATAGCACTAATCCCTGTATAAATGTGAATGGTCCCAAAAACGTGTCAAAAGTGTCCGATATGTCCGCCGCAATGTCACGGTCACAATAAAAATCGCAGATCGCCGCCATTACTAGTAAAAAATAATAAATAAAAATGCCATAAATCTATCCCCTATTTTGTAGACACTATAACTTTTGCGCAAACCAATCAATATACGCTTATTGCGTTTTAAAAAAAAAAAAAAATCTGTAGAAGAATACGTATCGGTCCAAACTGAGGAAAAAAACTTTTTTTTTTTTTTTGATATTTATTAAATCAAAAAGTACAAAATATGGTGTCTTTTAAAAATTGTTGCTCTGTTTTTGTTTATAGTGCAAAAAATAAAAACCGCAGAGATGATCAAATACCACCAAAATAAAGCTCTATTTGTGGGGGGAAAAACATAAAGATTTCATTTGGGTACAGTGTTGCATGACCGCGCAATTGTCATTCAAAGTGCAACAGCGCTGAAAACTTAAAAATTGGTCTGGGCAGGAAGGGGGTGAAAATGCCCTGTATGGAAGTGGTTAATATACAACAGAATCGTAACTTGAAACACTGAATTAAGCAAATAAGCCACCCCAATTACATAGCTGTTTACATAGTTCCTCCATGTGCCTGTTATTTATAGACCAACATTGGGAAAACGTTTAGTAATCCCAGGTTTTTACCAAATTTCCATAGAACTTGTAGATTAGTACATTGTTGGGGGGAAAAAAGGTAATAAAAAAAAAAATGCTAAATAAGGAAAAATACTCCCTTAACACAATTTCTGGTATATATTGAGCATTTAGTGGGAACCACAGATTGTTGTCTGTCTGCTTAGGAGACTGACATGAGAGTACTAAGGCCCAGATTCACGTAGAATCGCGGCGGCGTAACGTATCGTAGATACGTTACACCGCCGCAAGTTTTAATCGCAAGTGCCCGATTCTCAAAGCACTTGCATGAAAACTTACGCTGGCGGCCTCCGGCGTAAGCCCGCGTAATTCAAAGGGGCGTGTGCCATTTAAATTAGGCACGCTCCCGCGCCGGACCTACTACGCATGCTCCGTTTTGAAATTCCCGCCGTGCTTTGTGCGAAGTGACGTAATTTTTTCGAACGGCGACGTGCGTAGCGTACTTTTGTATTCCCGGACGTTTTACGCAAGAACAAAAAAATTTCAAATTTCGACGCGGGAACGACGCCCATACAGCACAAACGTGGGCTGTGTAAAGTTAGGGCAGCAAAAACGACGACTAATTTTGCGACGGAAAACTAGACTAGCAGCGACGTAGCGAGCGCAAAAAAACGTCGTGGATCGCCGTAAATACTAATTTGCATACCCGACGCTGGTTTACGACGCGAACTCCCCCCAGCGGTGGCCGAGGTATTGCATCCTAAGATCCGACAGTGTAATTCAATTACACCTGTCGGATCTTAGGGCTAACTATGCGTAACTGATTCTATGAATCAGTCGCATAGTTAGGAAGACCCTAAAACAGAGATACGACGGCGTATCAGGAGATACGACGGCGTATCTCTTTTGTGAATCTGGGCCTAGGATTTTAGTGTTTCATAAGTACCGTGCCAGATGCTGGTATTTCTCCAGACATTGCCATTTGAAACAAGCTGCAGTATTCTCTATCTACTTTTCTGGTTGTGTCATATTATTTGGATTATAGGGCACAGGATTAGGATGTGTATGTTAGATTAAAACTTCATAGATTGGGAGTATCCTACACCTAGTTAGGCAGTCATATAGCATGGAGAGGATATGTTGGCCATTTTAACTACTTGAATCCATATTCTGTTTTGATTGGTAAGTCTGTGTTATGATTTTACTCTCCCAATGCTTTCTTTTCAGTTGTATGGCAGGCATAAAGAATATCTGAACAGTCTTGTGGGCTCTGATTTTGAAATGGTGAGATAACCAGTAATTGTTTTTGTTTACACACAGTAATTCTATGTAGTTTTAAATGGAATACATTAATATTACAGCAAATGTTATACTTAAGATACGCAAAGCACAGCTTTTCCTGTAAAAGTCATACTTGGTGTCACCTCAAGCCTCCATATTGACAGTGTGGACTTCCATCACAAAGACCATTAAGGAGTCTTGAAGGTGAAATTTAACAGGAAGGAAAAATAAATATTTGCATATCATCTGCCTTTATCTCTGTCTTTACTGATTGTCTCTGCTAAAGATACTTTTTTTTTCTTCACAAAATGCTTAGTATGACCTGTTTATTTTGTGACATATCTACTGTTATTCTGAGTAGTTGCTTCAAGTTTTATTTCAGCTTTGCTTTTTAGTACTTTAAAGAGGAGGTTCCATTAAAAAAAAAAAAAATAATTAAAAGTCGGCAGCTACTAACACTGGAGCTGCTGACTTTTAATAAGGACACTTACCTGTCCTAGCCGCCAGCGATGTCAGCCCCCACAGAGGCCGATCCTCGATCCTGGCAGCTCCAAGCGCCGCCATCCACAGTAAAGGAAACAGGCAGTGAAGCCGTACGGCTTCACTGCCCGTTTCCTACTGCGCATGCGCGAGCAGCACGGCGCTTTGTGAATGGGCCGGCTGCTTTCTGGGACACACACAGTTCCCAGAATGCAGCGCGCCCCATTCACAGGAAGACGCCCAGTGTAGGAGGAGGAAGAGAATCCACCGCGGACGATGAAGAGGCAGATTCGGCACTTCCGCATAGCAACAGCGATTTAGGGTGAGTAAAACATTTATTTTTATTTTTTAGGTTTTTGGTGAAATATATTTTTTTTGGAGGAACCTCCACTTTAAAGAAGAGATGCAGTTTGGGGGCACTCTCAGCTCCAGTATTTTAATTTTTTTGTTCAATCCCAGGGATAAAAAAATCATTTAAAAAGCAGCTGACCACTTTTTTGTGTGCTAACCGTATAAAGGTCTCCCACAACTTTACCCTTCCTCGACTCCTTAAGAAATCAGCTTGACAGTGCTCCTTCCTCGCTTGTAGCATACAACATTACCCAATTTTTGAGTTATGGGGGAGCATATCACCACCCACAATGTAATTTTGCCCAGGTCTAACAGCCAACTGCTAGGCCCAAGTTTTGTCACATGACTGAGGTAGTGGTGTTACCTAGCCTTTGACACCAGCTAACACTGGGACTACTAGTGCTGGCATACTAGCACATTATGAGAGACTACCCTTAGAAAGAAGCCTTCCAGTGCCGCGCTGAGAGGGCTGACATCTTCCCTCAGTCTTCCTTCTGGGTATGCGTCCTCTGACTACATGAGTGTCTGGGGGCTCGATGACTAACAGAGTGTACTACCGCGTTAAAGCACATTTTATTCTTGGTACATTGTTGCTTTTAGATACATTACATTTAAATAACTTATTCTAGTCCCTGGTAGGAATTGTAAACTTGATCAAAATGATTTTCATGCCCCAGCTCCTCTATATACTACATAAAACTCCCATGGTAATCCTCCTAAAAAAAAAAAAAAATGCATTATTAACTCCGTTTTTAGGTCCTTTCTGTGGCAGGACAAGCCCCCCTGGATTAAGCTGGAACAACTGCAGAAACCCAAGGACGAGGGGGGTTTGGCCTTGCCTAACCTGTGGCTTTATTATATCACTTCCCAGCTGCAGCATGTGCCCCAAGCCCTTACCCCGCTGGACGGAGGGATGGAGGGCCAATCCGCTGTAGACTCCATTAAAACTCTTGTGCCACGAAATGGGGGTTTCAGATGTAGCGGAGGGCTTAGAGCTGTTGGCCTACGCAAAGTCCAATACGAGATTCCCCACATTTGCCCTAGTCCAGAAAACATGGAACAAGTCCAGACAGTTATAGGCAGTAGAAGGCTATACCAAATACAGCCCAATATGGAACAACGGGTACTACACGGAACTACAAACACTAATGTGTGGGGCTCGGTGGAGGAGGCATGGAGTCACGCACCTACGCCACATTTTTGTGGCAGGTAAATTGAGCACCTTTGCTGATCTGCGGGAGCGATTTCGGCTTCCACCGAAAATGCACTTTTACTATCTCCAACTGCAACACGCGATCAGGGCTTAGTTTGGTGGGACTCCAGGGACTCTATCCCCAACCCCCATATTTCACTATATGGAGGAGGCGATCGGCTTTAGAGGTTTTATTTCCAACTGCTACTCGATGTTACTCTGGGTATTCCTGACGGGATTCCCCTTAGGAACAGTGACCAGGGGGGAGCATAACGTGGGTTTCCCTAGAGGGGGAACAGTGGGAATAGGCGCTTCAGGCGTTACGAATATCTTCCTGTAATGTAGCACAGCGCCTGTCACAGCTGTACATTATACTGAGGGTGCATTGGCCAGAATGGGGGCTAGACCAAACTCGGATTGTCCAAGGTGTGCGAGAGATCATGGAGACTTAATTCATTAGCTGTTACGCTGCCCCAAAATACATCTATATTGGACAGGGGTTCTGACTACCATCAACAAAGCCTTTTCAGTGACTATCCCGACTGACCCCAAACCGTGTATTTTAGGCATCCTAGATGACCTTTCACTAGAGGACAACTTTAAACCGCCCATTGCAAGAGTCCTATTTCAGGCACGTCTTCTGATCCTTAGGTGATGGAAGGCGACCAATCCCCCCCTTGCACAGGGAATGGAATTAACAAGGTGGGAGACACGTTACGGCTTGAAAGTTTATCTTTCAACACGGGGAGTCCTAGTAAATTTGAAACTCAGTGGTTACCCTGGCTGAGCTCCCCGGGCTTATCCCCGGTAGACCTCATACTCGATAGGTTACTGCGTTGAGTCAATTGTAAAAGGAATAATGCTAGATTTCATCGCTAGAGGATGACGGGCGCAGCGTGCCATGTAGGTGGCTGGGCAACCTTCATAAAATGTATGTTGAAATTACCACGCCTTGGGCACAGGGGTGGAGTTGACAAGATATAATGTATGTAACCTGTGATATGGTGGAACTGGAAGTTAAGACATGTTTGTAAAACTTGTTCTTTAATAAACTTGTTTCTGGAAAAAAAAAAAAAAAATTCTCTTTCGTTCATAGACGGACACAGCCTTCATTGACCTTAGGGTTATGCTTCTTCCTACCAAGAGATTTAATCTCCTGGTAGGAATAAGCATAACCCTAAGGTCAATGAAGGCTGTGTCCGTCTATGAACTCAGAGAAATGGATTTTACGGTAAGTACAAAAATCCTTTTATTCTAGATATCTCTGCTTTGCAATCCTGATTATGCTAGTTTATCTATTTTCTAGCCGCCAGCTGGTACTCTGAGAGTTTTTATAAATGGGGAGATTGGTAAGTGATTTAAATTGTTTGTGCATGTATAATATATACTGTACCCGATTCTTGCCGTTTACTGTATGATTTTTTTTTTTAGCTGTGTCAGTCCGTTAACCATGCTGTTAAAATTGATTTTCGAATGCCCCCACACACGATACGAAAATCAGACGACAGATCGTCCGTTTTTTTATCTTTTGTTGCATGCTAGTCATATATCAAACCTGAAGAGTTTAGTAATGTTACGAAAATTCTCGTATGACAGAATAAAAAATCAAAAGTGATGTCATGTGTTGTAGTGTATTTGTATTATATTTTCGGATGACAACTGTACTGATTGAATGAAAATCGTATAATCTGTTAATATCCGAGAATTTTTTTTTTGTGCATGTCTGATAAAATAATATCGGATGAACTGTCGTGATCGGCTCTCGAAAGCTCTGTACTAACGATCCGATTAAAGTGCGATCGCGCCGAAAGCGGTATTTTTTGTCCGATTTTCGGATCATGTTTATGGGCAATTACTGTGCTTGCTATGCTATAGACAAAGCAGACCACAGTAGAAATGAATTAATTGAGCCAAGAATGTATAATACTAACAAATCATTTGTACTGAAATGATAGAGGTGATGGTTTTGGGTTGGTAATAACTGGTTAAAACACTGAGATGCAGGTTCTCTTGTTATATTTATAGTAAAATTATAGGGCCGGATTCAGAGAGATTGGCGTATCTCTGTGCGGGCGTAGCGCATCTCATATGCGCTACGCTGACGTAACCTAGAGAGGCAAGTACAGTATTCACAAAGCACTTGCTCCCTAAGTTACGGAGGCGTAACGTAAATGGGCCGGCGTATGCCCGCGTAATTCAAAGTAGGCTGGTAGTGGGCGTGTTGTATTATAATGAATCGTGACCCCATGTAAATGAAGCGCCGTACGAACGGCGCATGCGTGCGCATGCTCAGAATCACGACGAATTTACGCCCTAAGATACGACGGCTTAATGGCAACGACGTGAACGTAATCTACGCCCAGCCCCATTCGCGTACGACTTACGTAAACTAAGTAAAAAAATACGCTTGTTCCGACGTCCTTACTTTGCATTACCTGCGCCTCATATAGCAGGGGTCACTTTACGCCGGACGTAAGCCTTACGTAAACGGCGTAGCTAAATCCGACGGGCGCAAGTACGTTCGTGAATCGGCGTATCTAGGTCATTTGCATATTCGATGCGTAAATCTACGGAAGCACCCCTTGCGGCCAGCGTAAATATGCACCCAAGATATGACGGCGTAAGGAGACTTACGTTGGTCGTATCTTGCAAAATTCAGGCGTATCTCAGTTCCTAAATACGCGCATAGATACGACGGCGCACATTTGGACTTACCTGGAGATTCGGGCCCATAGTCTTTAAATGTCATATTTTCTCATACATACACTTTACCTTCATGGGGTTAGGAGAACACAAGCTACTCTTGTGATATGGGTTTTAATCTCATTTAAAGTAATAAACATCAATTGCCCACTGATATCTGCAGTGCTTGGTAATCTAAAGTGTGCTGATAAAATACAAGCATAATTATTTCTACAGAATTCTTGTATGGCATGGTTAAACTCCAGTACCAAATATGTCCAGCGGGTGGTGGCTTTTCTCTGTTCCTATCAGGCTTTATACTGTAGAACCAATGTGAGATGGAGCTACTGTCCTTGCATCTTGTTCTCTTAGCATGTTGTATATCTGAAACTGTCTCTCAGGCAAAAGTTTGAACATGTTTTCAATTGAAACATTGTTGCTTTTATAAACCTATGTTCTTTTTTTTTTTTTGTTTAGTGTCTGCTCAGGAGTATGAATGTGACAATCTTTATATACATTTCTTCTTAGAGCTGCCTAAACGTAAGTATTTAGTATAGAACATGGGTTTGTATGTTAAAGTGGATGTAACCCACTCTCATCCTTTCTAAACTACTGCCATAGTGCTGATCTATAAGGGTATAGATGCCTCCTGCATGTATCCTTACCTGTCAAATGTCTCCCCTCTGTCTGTTATAAGAACGGAAAAACTGCAGATTCTCCTCTACACTTCCCTTGCACATGCATTTCTTCCTGTGTATTCCTTACACTAAATTCTGCTATGATCACTAACATCCAGTCAAAATTCAGAAAAGTAACCACATGACTTCAGAAAAGGAGTGGGGGTGGGAATTAAAAAAGAATGCCTGTCTCCAGGCTAGTGTATGAGATATGTAAATAACCTGTCGCTCACAGCAAGGGGGCGGAACGGACCAATGTTTTTCTCTGTAAGTCTGTTTTATCTCACTGAACAATAACAGAGGATTGCTCAGATCTGGATTAACTCTGGCAAGACTGGGCACAGATGATAGGAAATCTTATACTGTACATTGTGACATAAAAAAATAAATACATTTCGGGTTTACATCCACTTTAACATAGAACTATAACAATGGTAAGTGTCTGATTAATCTACCATAAAATAGAGAATAATACAAAAGTCTCTTGAGCAGCCAGCACAATGTTGATGAACAGAAATTCAAGTATAAAAAGAGAGATAGGTGCAGCTCTCAAAATATAATGTGCTTAGGCTCTTCGATCTTCAGATGTTAATAATGGCAGAACATTTCTGGGTATATATTTGGAGGGTGAAGGAGGAAAGATAACAACCACCACCGCCACCCAAACACACTGCCTTTTACCCTCCTCTTCGGACCCTCATCATCCTCGTTCCCGGTCATCCACAATCTATCAAATAAAGCAGATAAAACAGGATGGACACAGTTATGCCAATCTCCTCGCTCCGTCCCAGTAGTCACACCGTTGGATCCACATATAATATCGTCCCATAAAATATAAAGGAAGAATCATCATGGTGTAGTAATCTGCACTCGCATTTCCAAATAAAAGATAATTGTTTGCTGCTGGATACAATCACACAACTCCTGGCTAATACTGCCAATAAGATGGCCGCCACCGTGTCCCAGCGTACACACGCATCACGTCTCAAACTCCTCCCTACAAGATTCGTCATACGCTGACGTCGTCATGGGCGGCGATTGTGGATGACCAGGAACAAGGGTGTTCATTTCATTCAATGCTCATTTGACCCTTGTGATGGGGGTCCTAAGAGGCAGTGTGTTTGGGTGCCCGTGGTGGTTATTTTCCCTTCTTCACTCTCCAAATATATTCCATGAAGTGTTCGGCCATTATTAACATCTGAGGACCGAAGGGTCTAAGGACATTGTATTTTGAGCTCTGCACCTGTCTCTCTTTTTATCGTAGAACTATAGGCAAAACGTTATCATTTTGAATAGAGCAAGGGTGGGTTATAACCCCTGTCAGATTATTATTTTTTTCTGTATCCCATTGCAGAGATTTCCCCTCACTTCCTGTCCAATAGCCAAACAGGAAGTGAAAGGAAATCCCTGCAAATTAAGGGAATTCCTTGAGAACCCCCAGCTCACCATTGGAAGATTTCCCCTATATTACTTTTCTGGAGACGACCCAAAATTTGGGATTTTGGTTTACTTTCACTTTTAATGATAATGGTAAACAGGACAAATAGGAAGGTTGTATCTCCTTAACAGAGGCATAGACAGCAATAAAAACTGACAGGTGTTCTAATCCCTCTGGACTTAATCCAAAACGAAAAAAAAAATTATGCCATACCGCAAGCAGTAAAGCAACATCCGACAGTGGGAGCGACACTTGGCGTAGTCAAAAGAACACTTAAAAAAGTTAGGACATCGACTCTGTTAAACCCAATGACTCCTATCTTAGGCAACCAGAGTTTGAAATGGGCTTAAAAGATAAAAGTTTCATGACCCTGAAACGACAGGGTAAAAGCAGACTTGTACATGTCATGGTAGACAATCATGTAATGTCCAGAGAAGAGTTGGACTCGGAGTTTGGAGAAAGTTTCGATTCTTTCAGGAGAATGCAGTTAAATGCATTTCTTAGGTCGATTTCGAAGCGAACAAGAGAAATGGCTATACCGTCCAAGTTTGAAAATCTATGTTTAAACGGAGAGTCAGTAAGACATGCAATATCGATATTGTATACCATGGTGATCGAGTTGAAGGCCCCACAAAACCTTGGTTTCATACAGGCATGGGAGAGAGAGATGGGGGTCACTTTCTCAGAAGCACAAAAAAATAAGATATTTAGGTTTACACACAAGGGCCCCGGATTCACAGAGAACTGGCGCACATTACGCCGCCGTAGCGCATCTCAATGTACGCTACGCCGACGCAGCGCAGAGAGGCAAGCATTGAATTCACAAAGCCAATGCTGCCTAGACTGCGCTGGGTTTCCAAGGCGTAAGTTGGCGTAGGTGGAAGTGGGCGTGAGCCATGCAAACCCATGCAAATGAGGCGTGTCCCCATGCAAATGATGGTTTGCGAGCCAGACAAGTACATTGAACGAACTGCGCATGCGTCGTGTCGTCGATGCATCCCCGTGTGCATGTTCAATAACAACGTCGGAACAACTACCCAAGATATACCGGATCACTGCCTACGCCATGAACGTAATCTTCGCCCATCCAGACACACGTCCAACGTAAACTACGTAAAAAACGCCGGCTTCTGTTACCTGATGCAGACCTTTACATGTGTGCTGCTGAGTTACACCTCCTTTATGGGGCTTAACTTTATGCCGGACGTACAACTTACGCGCACCTCTCGTAGCCTGCGTCGGGCGGGCGCAGGTTCGTGAATCGCCGTATTTTCCTAATTTTCCTCATTTGCATGGCTATTCAATGGCAGCACCACCATGCAGCCAGCGTAAATGTGCACCCACCCTACGCCGGCGTAGGCAAGTTACGTCAGCGGGATTAAGCCTGTTTTTAGGCGTATCTTAGTTTGTGGGTACGGCGCACAGATACGACGGCGCATATTTGCACTTACGCAGCGTATCTGGAGATACGTCGGCACAAGTGCTTTGTGAATCCGGGCCAAGGTGTCAATAGCAACTAGGTATCAAGAGGGGAAGCTATAAGGTTCTGAGTAGGTGGTATAGAATGCCAGAAGTACTGAAGCGTATATATCCGCAGGGTCTGTTGGCACCATGATACACATTTGTTGGGAATGTTCAAAATAAAGAATTTCTGGGCAATGGTTTCAGAAACAATAGAAGAAATGATTGATGTGTCACTGGGAGATAATCCAGCTGCCTTCCTGCTCTTTGATCTCCTGCATTCGATGGAAAAATATAAAAATTTGCTGCTGAGACATCTGCTGTTGACGGCAAAAGCATGCATTCCAGCTCTCTGGAAAAGTAATGTGTCTCCAAGTAAAGCACAATGGATGGCAAAAATATCAGAAGTCCAACTAATGGAAAACCTCACTATGAGTATGAAAGAGCAGGAAAACAAGCATCGGCAGATCTGGGCTCCTTATGTCATATACAGGGAGCGGGAGGGGTGAGGGGAGGAGAGAGGGAGAAGGAAGGAACCAACAGGAAAGGAAGAGGTAAGGAAAGAAAGAGAAGGGAGGAAGGAGATTTTTTTTTTTTTTATCTTTCTTTGTCTTTTTTGGTTGAACTATTCTAAGATTAAACCGACATTTTCGGTTTCTTTCTTTCTTGGGGAAATAATATAAGTTTAAAGATAAAGTAGAAACTTGGGATAGGAATAATTAAAAGTACTTAAGAGTAATATAAGTAGAATGCATGTATAAGATGTTTTATTCGTAAAGATGTATTATGGTTATTTTTGTGGAAAAAGAAAATATAAAAAATAAAGAATTGAAAAAAAAAGTGAAGATTTGCTGTCTTATAGAGAATATTTGGTAGGGTTCATTTTGGCTAAGCAACACCTCTAACTCTTCTCTTGGGCATGGCAATTTCCTGACCCTGGCCTATGCTACTCCTGTTTGTGTAGCTTCATCGCTGCATATTGGTAGTGTGACATCATCTGAGACAGGGGTAGGCAACCTTACCTGATCAACACAGGAGAAGTCATAGATCACCGGGCACAGTGTCTAAGACTTTTCCAGGCAAATTTTATACCAAGATTTGTGATCTTGTGCACTGTAGAGTTGTCACTACTGAATGTTTTTTGCTCTATTGAGGCCCTGCTGGAGAGGATGCTGCACCTGAGGGCCTGCTGGAGAGGATGCTGCACCCGAGGGCCTGCTGGAGAGGATGCTGCACCCGAGGGCCTGCTGGAGAGGATGCTGCACCCGAGGGCCTGCTGGAGAGGATGCTGCACCCGCGGACCTGCTGGAGAGGATGATGCACCTGAGGACCTGCAGTGCATGAACCCCTTGCTCCTACTCTGTCATTACGGGATATGTTCTTCCACTCGTACTGCCTGTTGAATTTTGTCCCATTTTATGCAGCTGCTGTCTCGGGATCTATGGCTCCACCACTCCTCCTTCCTATTGATTACTTCACCAAGGTGGAAATCATTTATCAGTTCATTGGAGCACCAGTTATTAGGGGATTTACCCTAAAACTATTTCTACTACTTATGGTTCTGGTACTGATGAGGTCATGAGAAGATAATTTCTTGGCATCCATTACTACTAATTTTTACACTTTTCACCTGCTCCAAAAGGCCCTATAGCAAGCTGTGTTCTAGGTGTTTATATCTTGGAAACGTACCATTTTGGTGCTTGGGGGCAAACTCTGAAATAATAGGCTGAAGTCATGTTTCTTTCCTGTTTACCTACTTGGTTTTATGTCTTGGCTTTGCAGATTGGTCCAGTCCTGCCTTCCAGGATCTCTCAGGAGTTACTCAAAGCTGTACATCTAAAACCTTGGGATGGGTAAATGTCTTCTGGCACTTTTGTGCTTTTTTCCCTTGTTTTCTTCACTTAAAGTGGAAGTAAACCCTCCTATCGTTTTCAGCCAAGGAAGCGGCCATCTTGACCTCTGTTTAATCTGCAACTGCCATGATGCTGTACATGTGACCTGTTATGAAACCAGCCATTGGATGGTTTGGCAGTTTGGTTGAGAGCACAAACAAATGTGACAGCTAGCATTTCCGGCATGCCGGGAATGTTAACTGTTTTTGTAACTATCAAATTGAAGGGTTTACTTCCACTTTAAAGCAGACCTGTATTTATATGTTTATATATTGGATAATTATAAGGTGACTCCGCCGGTTATCTTTTGCATAGAATAACGTGCATTCTGTTCTGCTACAGTATTGGCTACTTACTGAGGATAAAGAGACCCTGTCAACTAAATGCACAGGATTTTTTTTTTTCATATGTGAACACAGACTCCCAATACAAAACCTCTTAAGGCCTTCAAACACCGCTCAATGTTAACCTATGTGTCCAAGCCCACAGTTGAGTTTTCAGGCATTTGAAGGAAGAATAAAATACCACTAGCATGTTCAGGTGCAGCAGCACTTTGGCAGAAAAACACTTAAAGCGTCTAAATGCATCAAAATGCACGTTTTAATGCTAGGTGTTTAAAATGATTTAATTATTGTTGCACTATTTATTTTAGTAGAGTTTTAAAAAAATACCATTCAAATTATTGTTTTGGCCAATGAAATAATGCGCAAGTGCTTGGCGCACCTAAACGCATTTACTAAAACACGGCTTTGGGCGCATTTTGGCGCTGCTTTTCTCCTGCTCAAAGTATTAATACCATGGCTTAATGTACTTTCTTTTACTTGCGCAAACCTTCACAGACATATGTAATTATAAAATTCCAGAATAATATTAGGGGACAAATGTCTCATTACATCTGTGACTCTTAGACAATCTTTTTTCAACCATTTGCCCAATATCATTTTTACAGCTACCAAAATTGAGAGTACAAGAGGCCTTGTATTTATTCCAGAAAAACTACATTTTCAAAGGGGAGTATGAATTGTTAAAGGGGAGTTCCACTCAAAAGTGGAACTTCCGCTTTAAGGCCTCCCCCCCGACTCCTGTTTGTGAAGCTGAGCTTTTGGGGAGGAGGAGGAGAGCAGGTACCCAATTTTGACAGGTACCTGCTCCCACTTCTGTTCCGGTCACCTTAGGAGATCGGAAGCAGAAGTTCTCCTTCCCGAAAAGTCTTCTGGGACACATGACAGGTCCTAGAAGACTTGAGGACCAGTCGCAAAGCGCAGCATCGATCGCACATGCACAGTGGGCATCTGGCTGTCAAGCCGCAAGCTGTGACAGCCGGGTGCATATGGTAAGGATGCCACCGCTGCCGAGGGAGAACACGGCTTTGGTGAGTGCTCCGTTGGATCAGGGGACAGGTGAGTGTGTGTTTTATTAAAAGTCAGTACCTACAGTTTTTGTAGCTGCTGACTTTTAATAAACAAACAAATGACAGGAACTGCGCTTTTAGTCAGATGCCCAATCCACCCTTGTAATTTATTCCAATTTTAAGCACCTATTATTCCTTTTAATATTTTATTACCTTAAAGTGACTGTAAATGATCAGTTGTGGTGTTTTTTTTTTTTTAATGATAATTATTTTTTTCATAGAGCAGCCTGGACCCTCCTCTTTTGGAGTCCTTCCGCTGGTGCACTTCTTCATTGTCTGTCTCCTTAGCAAGCACTTTCTGTGGGGCAGACATGCAGGCTCACTCCCGAGCTTGCTCTATGTGTCAATAACACATACAGTGCGGCTCGACCGCCACCCCCCGCTCTCTGCTCATTGGCTTTGACTGACTTCAGCTTGAGCAAATGGCTCCTGCAGCTTTCTCTGAGCCTATGAGGAGAGAGAGAGCATCACTGGGAGGGGCTATGCTGGTCCTATGCCACTTGATTTGCAGACATCCAGAAAGATCATTGGTGTCAGTAGTTGCTTACGTGAAAGACTTAGCCTTGATGAGAGACTACGCTTGTGCCATGCAAGTGGTTCTGCCAAGTGAGATTGGTGCCAGAACTATTGGGGCATCATCAAACAGGAAGTTAACTCCGCACTGCTCAAGGAACCAATAGCAACTGTAAGGCCTTGGACCAGAAAGGCTGGTCCAAGGCCTTACAGTTATAGCAGCTCTACAGCTGATACATACAATAGTTTGCAATTGTGCACTGTGTGTAGAAGCAGCCATCTTTATTGTTTATGTTGGTCGTTTATATTTTTTAAATACACTATGGAGGCTGTATGTTTCACTTTTAATGTATATGCTGTTCAGCATTGTACCCATCTGTGTTGACGGCCACAGCCATCCCAGAGAACAGATTTTTTATTTTTTTTATGCTTTTACATATTGTACCATGTAAAGGACACACATGTACATAAGTACTAGCCGCTGTCATCACACTTTCAGACTTGGTTATTCAAACATTGCAAAGAGCATTAGAGAAGAATCCCAACTTTTTCTATTTGGCCATAGGCCAGAACAAAATTAGTTTTCCTTTTACAGATGAAACTGGACCCTCTGGAGAAAACAAAATCTGAAAAACAAATTGGATATACAAACCCCCACAGAGATGACCACCGGCATGAGAACTATAAATGGCATATTTTGTCTCTATTTACCTGTACAGAACAGCAGCTTGAAATGCATCTTTATATTTATTTCCTCTTCTATTAAATCTTGGCAACATTTCCATATCGAGTCTTTAATGTTCTAATCCTCTTCCCCCAGGACAATGTAGCTTATTTCTGCTATCCATTCAGCTTTGAGATTTTCCTGTCTGAGGAGGTAGAGGCTGAAGGTGATTAGAGAAAAGTAGAAAAGTACAGAAATACAGTTGTAAGGGAAAAAACAAACAAAAAAAAAACACAAATGCAATTTTTTTTCATTTCAGAGGTGCCGCAGTGGCCAGTTCTTTACTTTGAAGTCCTCTCTCTGGACTTTTGGCAAAGGTATCGAGTTGAAGGCTATGGATCTGTTGTCCTGCCACATACTCCAGGCAAGTAAACAATTGCATTGTTTGTTCCCCACCAGGTGTATATTATTATTATTATTATTATTATTATTACAGGTACTTAAAGCGCTGTCAATTTATGCAGCACTTTACATACATAGAGCTAGATTCAGGTATCTCGGCGCATAGTTTTGCCGGCGTATCGTATCAAATATACGCTACGGCGCGCAGAGAGCCCAGAGCAGTATTCACAAAGCACTCGCCCCGTACGTTGCGGCGACGTAGCGTAATAGGGTTGGCGTAAGCCTGCCTAATTCAAAGTAGGCTGGTAGTGGGTGTGTTGTATTGAAATTAATCATGACCCCATGTAAATGAAGCGCCGTACGAACGGCGCATGCTCAGAATCACGTCGCGTATACTCCCTAAGCTACGTCGGCTCAATGCTTTCGACATGAACGTAGCCTACGCACAGCCCCATTCCCGTACGACTTACGTAAACAACGTAAAATTTGACGGCTGTTCCGACGTCCATACCTTAACATTGGCTGCGCCTCATATAGCGGGGGTAACTTTACGCCGGTCGTACGCCTTGCGTAAACAGTGTATATTGATGCGCCGGCCGTACATACGTAAATCGGCGTATCTAGGTCATTTACATATTCTACGCGTAAATCTACGGAAGCGCCCCTAGCGGCCAGTGTAAATATGCACCCTAGATACGACGGCGTACTAACACTTACGTCGGTCGGATGAAGCAGAAATTCAGGCGTATCTTGTTCCCTGAATACCGCGCATAGATACGACGGAGCATGCTTTAACTTACATGGCGTATGAATAGATACGCTGGCTTAAAATGTCTCTGCTTCTAGCTCATAATGTACATTCACATCAGCCCCTGCCCTCAAGGAGCTTACAATCTAAAGTCCCTAACTCACATTCATGCATACACATACTAGGGCCAATTTGGAGAGGAGACAATTACCTAGAGTGCCTTAAAATCTGTTAAAATTTTGTTTCTGGTTCACAAACAATAAACACCGTCTTTAAATATAGTATAGTGGATATATACTTGTAATGAAACCAAACGATGAGGCTATTCTTCCAGAGCTTATGGCCTCATGAATTGTACACATGCAAAATTAAAACAGACTTTCTATTTTATCTTATCCCAAGGAATGCATGAGATTGCTGCACAAACATGGCGGCCTGTAGAGCTTGGGATAGTGTCAGAGCTCAGAAGGTTTTTTATCGGAGGATCCCCAGAATTGGAAGATATAGCTTATGTTAGAACACCCGGAACTTTCCAGGTAAAGCATATTCTAAGGACTTGTACTGTATTTGATTAACTTTGACTGTCATATGGTAAATCTGTTATCCATGGAGATGTTACTTTCGGAGCCTATATTGAGATGTGGTGTTTTAGCGGTGATGTGCTTCACTATTATTCTTGAGTGTTCCATTTGGAATGCTGAAATAAAAAAAAAACACCCTGTGTGTGCAGCAGTTCTTCTCTCTAACCAAAGTCTGAGGCACCGTAAGGCATATTTTGGTTTAAAATGGCCTTTTTGTCTCTTCACAAAGAGTCCTATAACACAGGTAGAGGTTGTATTAAAGGGGCACTGAAGGTTCCGTTTTTTTTTTTTTAAATAACAAACATGTCGTACTTACCTCCACTGTGCAGCTTGTTTTGCACAGAGTAGCCCCTCTGCTGGGGTCTCTCGGCAGCTGTCTCGGCTCCTCCCCGCATCAGCTAACCCCCTTAATAGGAAGCTCTCTCCCAAGGGAGTTAGCTTGCGTGCGCGCTCCCACGATACAGCCGGCGGCTATAGCCGCCGACTGTATCACTCGGCCCCACTCCCAGCGTTCCGCGTCATTGATTTGATTGACAGCAGCGGGAGCCAATTGCTGCACTGCTATTAACCAATGAATGAGCTGAGAAGCCAGCACGTTCACAGCGCAGGACTTTCGAGGGGTCAGGTAAGTAAACGGGGGGCTAGGGGGCCGCTAATCCTCGGATGTTTTTTCACCTTAATGCATAGAATGCATTAAGGTGAAAAAACATGTACCTTTACAACCCCTTTAAATCTCAACAAAGTATTTATCTGTTAGGTGGAATGGTACATAATTGGATGTGTTGACAATCGCCTGCCCACTGACTGGTACCCCTCTTGTATATTGACCGTGGCAAGCCAATTTTTCCGAGTTAGGTGTTTTTGTTCTTAAAAACTATCAACTTCTATTTTATGTTTCTTAGGGGGGACAAGCTATAGTACCAGTTAGTCTATTCTGCAAATCCTGGCTTGCTGGATTTTTAAGGGCCCTACAGGATTGAGTCTCAGGTTTGTGAATTAAGATTAATCTACACTGTAAGGAAAATAAAAAAATGAATCATTGAAATGCAAATAGGGAACACGGCCTACCACATCAGGGATTCATCTTTACATCGATGTCCCTGTAGTGTACCAGTCCATTTTACTCACTTTAAACAGTAATCTGATGATTTGTTTAAATTTTGCCTGCCTCCTATGTAATGCAGTAAATGTGTTCCAAAAACACAAACTGTAGGATACTTTGGGCTAGATTCAGCAATGATTTACGCCGGCGTATCCATAGATACGCCGCGTAAATTCAAAGCTGCGCCGGCGTATCTTCTTTCTGTATTCAGAAAGCAAGCTACGCCAACATTAGCCTAAGATCCGACTGGTTTAAGTCTCTTACGCCGTCGTATCTTAGGGTGCATTCTCACGCTGGCCGCTAGATGGCGCTTCCGTCGTTTTCGGCGTAGAGTATGCAAATTACCTAGTTACGCCGATTCACAAACGTACGTGCGCCCGGCGGTAGTTTTTTACGTCGTTTGCGTAAGGCTTTTTCGGCGTAACGTTGCTCTTGCTTCTATGAGGTGCACGCAATGTTAAGTATGGAGGTCGTTCCTGCTTAGATTTTTGAATTTTTTACGTTGTTTGCGTAAGTCGTTCGCGAATAGGGCTGGACGTAATTTACGTTCCCGTCGAAACCAATACGTTGTTGCGGCGTACTTAGGAGCAATGCACACTGGGATATGTACACGGACGGCGCATGCGCCGTTCGTAAAAAAACGTCAATCACGTCAGGTCATCACACATTAACATAAAACATGCCCCCCCTTCCACATTTGAATTACGCGGGCTTTGTGAATACTGCACTTGCTGCTGTAAGTTGCGGCGGCGTAGCGTAAATACGATACACTGCGCCTCCGTAACAATGCGCGCCCCTACCTGAATCTAGCCCTTTTTTTTCAGACAAGAAAGTCTTGGAAGTTTAAATGTGATTAGTGATAATGGCAGCCTGCATTGGGAAGACAGAGCTTGATCTCTGAGAAAACACTTATGATGGTGCGCCTCTTCACTCCCCTGCACACAATACCACACCCCCATTCCTTCCCAACCAGTCAGTGCAGTGATATCTGCATGTTAATATAGTAGCTGTCAGGGCTGCAAGCAGCTTCTCTCACCTCTCCTTTCCCTGCTCTCCTGTGCAGAAGCACCGAGGTTGGGGAGCTAGGGGATATATGTTCAGCAGGGAGTTAAACTAATATTGATCTGAGCTACCAGAGATATGTATGCATAGGGGTGGTATGCTGCATGGGATCTGTGTGTACAGGGGTGATTTGCTGCCAATTTTCTTTGCAGAGCTGCTGATCTTCATTCTGTCATCCAGAGTTATTTGCAGTGTTTTTTTTTTTTTTTTTGCATTTCTTTTATTTTTTTTGCAGTTTTTGCTTGGTAACAATTACTGTATAGTTCCCTTGTGCTCCACAATTGAAACACTTAGGCCCCGTACACACGGCCGAGTTCCTCGTCGAGTTCTGGGATGAAGCCGCCGAGGAGCTCGGCGGGCCGCCTTCTCCCATAGAACAACGAGAAAATAGAGAACATGTTCTCTATTTTCTCGACGAGCTCCTCGGCGGCTCCATCGAGCCAAAAGTGTACAGACGACAGAGTTTCTCGGCAGAATCCGGGTTTTGACCGAGATTCTCTGTGAATTCTGCCGAGAAACTCTGTCGTGTGTATGGGGCCTTAAAGTCGGCTACAAAATTAGGTTATGTGAACAAGCCTCAAAGTAATAGCTTGATATTACAAAAATAAAGTAGAGGTCACCCACAACCGAATCTGGGAGGCCTGGCCGGCATCTACCTTTGCAATCCCAAGTGAGCTGGTTAGTTTATGCTCCAGTTCTTATTTTTTTTTTTTTTTTTTTTTTTTCTGTTACTTTGTGTTTGCAAACCTGTAACTAAACAATGTACTGTATTAATGTCTCTAATGTATAATAAGGAGAGACAACAACGGTAGGTTTTCTCATTGTAATGATTTATTGTTGTACTGTATGCAAGACAACTAACATAAATCATAAAAAAAAAAGTAGCTAGTTATTATTATTATTATTACAGGTACAGTACTCGTATAGTGCCGACTATTTACGCAACACTTTTACATATATTGAACATTCACATCAGTCCCTGTCCTTAAGGAGTTTACAATCTAAGGTCACAGACTCAGCCAGGACAGAGGCTTTTGGAGGGGACTGAGTGCTAGCCTCTTGCCTTGTGATCATGGGCTCTGGCATTTGGGGGAACGACGGTGCTCTTTGTGAGCTGTATGCCTGGGGACCCCTGAGGTGGTATTACTTTGGATTCAGGTCCAAGACATACAGACTCTGGGAACCCTGTATATGCCATATTGGAAAGAGTGACTGATTCATACTGTTGGGACATATACTGTAAGGCCGCGTACACATGGTCGGACAAAACCGATGAGAATCGACCGAGGTTCAGTTTCATCGGTCCAAACCGACCGCGTATATAGCCCATCGGTCTGTTTTCCTTCGGTCCAAAATTTTAAAACATGCTTCAAAATCGAACCGATGGACCGCTGCCTGATCGGTCCAAACCGATGGTTAGTACAGAAAAGCATCGGTTCAAAACCCACGTATGCTCAGAATCAAGTCGATGCATGCTTGGAAGCATTGAACTTCGTTTTATTCAGCACGTCGTGTGTTTGACGTCACCGCGTTCTGAACCGATCGTTTTTTGGAACAATGGTGTGTACGCACATCAGACCATCAGGCCACTTCAGCGGTGAACCGATGGAAATGGCCTGTCGGACCATTCTCATCGGTTTGGAATGACCGTGTGTACGTGGCCTCAGGAGATGCTAATGTCATCACCTCCAACCACCCGTCTGTCTTTTGTCTTCTTTAATGTAAATTAGTCTAGTGTGGCTTCTCTGGCATCCATTGTTGCTTTTGCTAACCCTGCAATTGTGTGAAGGTGTCATGTGTTTGTATTTATGATAATGTGTATTGTAGTTAGGGAGCTAGGAGACAGCCAGGCTAGGAACTTAAAGGTCACCTAAGCTGTCTAAAGGATTAGATAATTAGCTCATGTTAATTAGGTTTCTGGCTACATCTTATATTGTGATCCTTGTGTATATATTTGTGTGAGATCTCAAATAAAAGGCTATTCCTGATGTACACCAAGACTGGTGTTGTCTGGTTCTTGGAGGTTACTATAGACCGATCCATTGGTCTAGTGTTCCAAGACTTAGGAAGCGATATACTGACGGAAGCACTCAAGCGGAGTGTGGGACGGACGTTCCGTCACAGTCCCTAACTCACATTCATACATACTCGCACTAAGGCCAACTTGGAAGACAATAAACCTACCAGCTGTCTTTGGATTGTGGGAGGAAACAGGAGTACATGGAGGAAACCCACACAGGCACAGGGAGAACATGCAAACTCCAGGCAGGCAGTGCAGTGCAGTGGTTGGGATTCAAAGTGACGACCTTAGTGTTGCCAGGCAGAAGCACTAACCAATGTATTTTCTACTACCATTTCCCTGTAGGGAGAGCGGCTGAGTCGCTTTGGATTTAGAACAGAGACAACTGGCAAAGTGACATTTCGAATTCACTCTATACACCAGTCAAGGTAAGAGTAAGCAATTTATACAGGAGGTAGCTGTGATTCAAACGATAAATAGGAACTACAGTCTACTTGTGCTTTGCGGATCCCAGTAGTGTAAAGCTGTGGTTTGATGGGATCATCTCACAGAGTGCACTTTGCGGTCATTACAGGAGTATCTTGGAGACAAACCTTTGCTAGCTCCTGTAGTTTGAGGTCTTTGAAATCCCCTACAAGCATACAAAAAAGTATATCGACTCCTACTTTTCTATCAATGATGGCAGGATAGCAGCCTAGCCCATCCAGCTTCAGGAGCACAAGAGTGGCTGCACATCTTTGGGACAAATAGTTCTGCTAATGGAGAGTGGCTACAAATGTTTTAAATTGCCCCAATAAATGAGTCCCAAAAATGCAGCACTAGTGACAGACGATTTATTTAACTCTCTTACTGCCAGAGCATTTGTTTTTCTTTGCACGCGCAAGTTGAACATGCATTTTAGGTTTAAATCGTATTTAGAACCCCAACACATACAGTACCTGCAGCTGTAATGGTCTCTGAGCTTTCTATTGCTGAATTTTTATCGGACAAAGTCTTAGGAATCTCTGATGGATGAATTTGTTCCTGAGGAGCACGAAGGACCTGCCATGGCTCCCAGGCTTAATGATACCATATTGTTCTTTATTGATTCAATCGGTCACTCTGAAAATAGAACAGCCACCGCATCTTCTAGTACTGTTACTAGTCTGGATCTTGGAAGGACTCCAAGACTAGCAACAATTTTCCAGTGCATTACTTGCTTAAACCTCTTCTGTATGGAGACAGGTAAACTCCTTAAAGGATCACTAAAGGAATTTTTTTTTTAGCTAAATAGCTTAAATACCTTACTGCAGTACTGGTTTCATGTCCTCGTTGTTCGTTTTTTCTTTGAAGTGGCTGTAATTCTGCTGTGATCTCCACACTTCCTGCTTGTCTGGCTCCTTATAACCATCATACTGGGAGCTTTTTACGGTGGTCTAAGCGGTCATTACTGTGTGTCTAAAACTTAACAGAACCAATCAGATTAATTTTAAAAACAAAACTCTGCCCTGGATTTGTTTGTTTTTGTTTTGTGTGTCTCTCTAGTTCACAGGAACATGAAACCAGTTTAAAAGTGAAACTAACCTGCAGGCACATTATATGATTGCTTTTTTATCTATTTTTAATCATTTTTAAAAGGAATCAGTTAACTCTTATGTCTCTATACCCTGTAAACAGTCATTTCAGCAAAAAAATAATTTCCTTTAGTGACCCTTTAAGATAAACGATTCATTCCCCCCAAATGCTTTACAGACCAGTGACTGACCCTACCAGTTGCGGATGCACCAGTGTTTAAGGATCCCATTGATGAGCTTTTGACAAGCTTCCAAAAGAGTTGTTGTCTCTATTTCTCAAATGAGTCCCCTTTCTGTGATTATGTGAAGAACAATTTGGCTAAAATGTTGGTCCGTGGAACAGCAATGTATATATGCTTGCTGTTTGCTTGCTATTTGGGACTGTGATTACCTTTTAATACATTGGTTGGTCTGGTGACTCCTGCCACTGGTTGTGTACGGAGAGAGAGACTGGGGAATTTACAGAGGTGCTTGATTGCTCTGGCATTGTCTGTCCCTCCCATTTGTGGCTGCTAGTCTGGGGTGACATCCATGCTAGGTGGTGCCCCGTGATAGGGGTGGGGCTTGCAGCCACTGGCCAGTAGCCTTTGGGGGACACCCATACCTACACACATGCACTTAAATAAAAGGAGTACACGCAGTAGGAGAGAGGTATCACGGACTGTCTAGGCTTTGAGGAAGGGAGTACGCCCCAGAAATGCGTCAGCCGTTCAGATGTCTGAAGTTCCACTGGCAGGTGCCGCGAGGTCCAGTCCAGCTGTCTATAAAGCGCCTATATTTTGATTGTCTTGTGAGTAGGACCATTGCTTTTTATTCTATTTTTAATTAAATTTTAAGTGGTAATGCACAAGGTCGGTGCGCCCTCCTTTCTTTTCGTTTTAGCCATATGAACACCCTTTGTTCTGTGGAGGGCTGCAAGACTTCTGATTTTGCCGTTAGACCACACTGCTGTACCCAGTTTGGCGGAACACCAGAGCGCAGGAGGCAGGGCCGTCTTTAATATGGTTTGGGCCCAGGGCAAACATTTTTTTTGGGCACCCCTCCAGCTTATTTTGGGCCTGGCTGGTTCACATGTATGTTTTGGCGGTCCTCATTTGTGCAGGTACAGCAGCCTATTGATTTGAATGGGCTGCCATGCCTTCGTTTCCTGCAGAAAAAAGGTGCATTCAGCATTTTAAAAATACAGTTGCCTTGAAATCCATTCTGCTTTTGCACCATGCTACTTACCTGCATTTCCTGCACACACAAACGCACTGTGTTTTTAAAAGCGTGACCTAAACGTCTAAAAATGCAGCAAGTTTGACAGTGCGGGAACTGCAGATAAGTCACAGCAGACAGCAGAATGGACAGACAGTGCTGTATTTCAGTGCTTGATGGGCATAGACGTGCCGTGTGCGCAGCCTATTACATGAGACATGCGCTTTTCTTTGCAGGAAACGCAGGCATGGCGGCCCATTCAAATGAATGGGCTGCTGTGCCTGCGCAAATGTGGGCCGCCAAAACACATACATGTGAACCAGCCCGGCCCAAAATAAGCCCATCAAGCAGTTAAATACAGACAGTAATGCCATGTGCTCTGAGACCTTACTCAGCCTGGACTGCAGGTCTGGTCTGTGATTTAAAGAGTTCCTCTATTTTACACATGGCATGGCATGGGGTCCCATGGTGCTAAAGCAGAATGGACAGACGGTGCTGTGACCCCATGCCATGTGTAAAATAGAGGAACTTTTTAAAACACTGACCAGACCTGCAGTGAATCATCACATATTATAAAGACTTTGGGCACACTCTACAGAAAACTTCAATTTACAATATAGATTAGCAAACAGTGACATACCTTGAGGAGCAGGACATGAAGAAGTCAGCCTCAGGAAGAGCAAACTGGGGATGTTATAAAATCACATTCTAATTCTCTTTTATATACAAGCAGCACCCAGTGGCAGGAAGGGAGAAGTGCGCGTCTAAAGGGAAGCCAGGGGTGCTGTACATTTTAAAACACTGGGAAGGGAAGCGGTACTGTCACTGGCTGCGTGCCGCTGATGATTTTCAGCCTGATTTGTGGGCAGCACAGGGGCTTAATGGGAATTATGGGGCCACTTACACAGCTTCAGGCATGGGCCCCCTGGAGCAGAGAACCGGGATGGGGGGTGCTGCCGCCTGAAATTGAGAAGCAGGGGGGGGCTGCCGCGAATTTAGAAGCAAAAATATATATAAAAAAGGGGTGTAGCCATCTGGGGACCTCTGGGCCCTTTAATATTTTTTTTTTTAATAAAAATAAATTACAAAAAAAGGGGGTTGCCATCCGGGACCTCTGGGCCCTTTAATAAAAAATATATATAAAGAAACATTTATAAAAAAAAAAAGAAATAAAGAAAAATATATATAAAAAAGGGGTGTTGCCATCCAGGGCCCTGGGGACCTCTGGGCCCTTAAATAAAAAAAAAATAAAAAAAATATATAAACAAAAATAAAAAAATAAACATTTATAAAAAAGATAAAGGGTGTTTGCCACATGGGGCCCTGGGGACCTCTGAGCCCTTTAATAAAACAAAAAAAAAAAAAATATATATATATATATATATATATATATATATATAAAGAAATAAAATATATAAAAAAAAAAAAATTATAAAAAAAAAAGGGGGTTGCCATCTGGGGACCTCTGGGTCCTATAATAATAATAATAATAAACATATATATATATATATATATAAAAATATTTTTTTTATAAAAAAAGGGGGGTTGTCATCCGGGGCCCTGGGGAACTATGGGCCCCTGGGGACCCCCAGATCTCTAAAAAAAAAATTGGCCCTTTAATAAAAAATAAAATAAAAATATATTAAATTGTCCCTTTAATAAAAATATATAATTTTTTTTTTATTATTTAAAAAAAAAAAAAAAAGGGGGGGGTTGCCATCTGGGGCCCTGGGGTCCTCCGGGCCCCTGGGGGCCTCCGGACCCCTAAAAAAAAAAAAAAAAAAAAATTTTTTTTTTTTTTTTTTTTTTTTTTTTTTTAAGGGGGTTGCTTTGGGCCCCCAACAGTGACAGGGCCCAGGGCACCTGCCCCATTTGCCCTGCGATAAAGACGGCCCTGGCAGGAGGATTTGTGTTTTTATATGCTTGCTGTGCATTCATTTTGATTGTAAATGTCTTTCTGGATTCTAGACCATATTCTGTGCTCTTGGTCTACCTACCTTTTTTTTTTCTCTGTCTCTCTACTCTTTATTCTTGGCATAGAAAGCAGTATCAACATAGGCTCTTCAACTAAGTGCTCCGTACATCATATCTTTGCATAGTAAATTGACTCTTCTAGGTCAAACGTTCTTCATGTTCACTTTGTGCACTAATATACTTTGCTGCCGTAATAGTTTTCATAAAAACAGATGACTGTTACATCATGCTTTAATATACTGTATGTCTACATACAGGGTTAAAAGCGCCTGCAAAGCACCACTGCCGAAGTGGTGCTATTTTGAACCCAAAAGCGCCTGAAAAATGCCCCAGTGTGAAAGTAGCCATAGACCCCTTTCACACAGATGTTTTTTAGGTGCTTTTGGGATAAACATAGGGCTTGAAAAACTTAGCCCCGGTGTGAAAGCCTGGAACACTGGGGCGGTGCGCTTGCAGGACAGGAAAAAAGTCCTGCATGCAGCATCTTTTGGGCCGCTAGTGGCCGAATAGCGCCGCTACAATCGCTAACGCCCCCCGCCCCAGTGTGAAACTAGCCTAATGCCTAGTACACGCGATCATTTTTCCTGTCGGAAAAACTGCCGTGTTTTCCTTTGGTCTGGAAAACCGGCCGTGTGTATGCTCCTTAGCAGTTTTCCCGACATGTTCTCTTTTTTCTCGCTGCAAATCGCTGCGTTTTTTTTCCCTGCAGTTTTCCTATGGGAAACACTGTGAGGGAGCATACACACGGCCGGTTTTCCCGACCAAAGTTTTCCTGGCAGTTTTCCTGTCGGTAAAACAGGCCGTGTGTACAGGGGAAAAGGGACCGAGCCGATTCTGGGTTTTCCCCTCGGTTTTCTCGACTGTCTTTTGACCGTCGGGAAAACCGATCGTGTGTACGAGGCATTGGAGTCTGATTTCCATCTTGCAGTGGGTTACCAAACGTACTGTTGTGCATTGCAAAATATCCCAAAAAACAGACATGTAACAATATAAAGATGTAAAATAGGCCCCACGACTTTGCCCGTATTTTGTTTTAATGTTTTTTCATTTTTTTTTTTTTTTTAATCTGGAATGTATCCAGCTATATTAAACTGAAAATGTAGGTGTGCCTGCTAAAATCGTGTACATCTATGTATATAAAAGGACCCAAACTGTGTTGCCGAAGTTCTATCTTATAGTTATGAAACTTGGCTGTGCAGCCTGATGTACTGTTAGGGGGAAAAAAAGGTTTACCACAACCCCAACAGCACATTGTCAGTTCTGTTCTGTTTCTTCGTGTTTTGACCCGTATTATGAAAAATTTCAATAAAAAATGTATTGAAAGTGTAAAAAAAACTGTTTGCCAGACTCCTTGAAATCCCTGCACCGAAAATCAGCTGTCATTAGAACAATAGCCCTGAATATATGGAACCTTCATTTTAAAAAAAAGTTTCTGTGCTGCTAATCTCCAGCTACATTTACCTGGCCTTCCATAAATGTTATTAATAAAAAAAAAAAAAAATTTTTTTTTTACATAAATCAGAAAATATTCTCTGTTTAGAAATGCTTTGTTTTGTGCATTCCCTACAGCCATTTAAGGCTTTTCTGAGTTGTGTCTTTACTCCATTTATGTATGTTTTGCTCCTTAGGGCCTTCCTTGACAGCAGTTCTCTGAGGAAAAGAATGCAAAGTGTGTTGGATCGCCTGGGAGGCTCCAGTCAGCAAAGCTCTATTCTCAATGTCCTTGGTATGTATTTCAGTTCCTGTATTTTTTATATGTTAAACTAACCCACCTAGTGGCCATTTTTGGTGTAGCAATTTTCACGGTAGAAGTCCAGTCAAATACTAACTATACTTATAGGTAGATTCACAAAGAGTTAGGCCGGCTTATCAGTAGATAAGCTGACCTAACTCTGAATCTGCGCCGGCGTTTGTTTAAGTGTATTCTCTAACAGAGATACACTTAAACAAAGCTAAGATAGGCCGGCTTGCGACGTTCTATCTCAGCTTGCAATGTTTCTGTTGGCCGCTAGATGGCGCTTCCATTGCGGCCGACGTAGATTATGTAAATGAGGGAATACGCTGATTCACGAACGTACGCCAGGCCTACGCCGTCGTTTCTGTAAGGCCTTAGGCGGCCTAAAGTTATTCCACCTATGAGGTGGAATAACAACGATAAAGTATGGCGAGGTTCGAATTTTTTACGTTGTTTGCGCAAGTCGTCCGCGAATCAGGGGTTACGTCGTTTACGTCCGCGTCGAAATCAATAGGCCCGTACGGCCTACTTAGCCGCAATGCGCACTGGGAAATGTAGTCGCCCGGCGTATGCGCAGTGTCAAAAAACGTGAGGTCAAGCCTCATTTCCATACAACACGCCCCCCTCCAAGTCATTTGAATTAGGCGCCCTTACGCCTGCTCGTTTTAGGCTACACCGCCGTAGATTAGCAGGTAAGTGGTTTGAGAATCACTACTAGCCTAACTAATTTACGGCGGTGTAGCCTAAAAAGGCTAGGCTAGGCCGCCCTAAAGTTGGGCCAATCTATGTGAATCTACCTATTAGAGTAAAGCCCCGTACACACGGTCGGACTTTTGGCCAACCAACTTCAAAATCTGCAACTTTTCAAATTTGTCCGATCGTGTGTACGCTCCATCGGACCAACTTTTTCTGGTTTCATCCGACAAAAAGTTGGGTCTGCGAACGGACCAACTTTTCGGCAACAAAAGTCCGATGGTGCCTTGCCTGACTGTGTGTACAGCAATCCAACCAACTTTTGGACAAAGTGCAAATACACATGCTCAGAACCAATGTTAAAAGAAACAAACAATAGCAGAAGTTAACCAAAGGGTGGCGGTAAAGAGCAGAAAAGAGCAAAAAAAACACGTGATGTTAGGAAAGTTTTAGAAAAGTTTGCAGAAAAGTCTGACTGTGCGTATGCTATGGGTGTGACCGGACAAATCAATTAGGACAAAAATCCAAGGGAAATTTTGTTGGATGTCCTACCATGTGTACGGGCCTTTACTCTACTTTCCTGGCAAAAAAAAATGGCAAATAAAAAAAAATAATAATAGAGCATATACAATTGTGACTCAAGTCATATTGCAATTGAATGTTATTAAAAATTTCCTTTTCAATATGTAGCTCTGTAATTTTTTGTAAAGTGCAATGCAATTGCTTGTGTGATTGGCTCATTGATTTTCCCAGAAGTTTGCACTAGGATACAAGTCCGATATCGGGAATCCCCTGAAACAAAAATTTTATTTTTGGTGAGTTACTCCCAGAAGGAAATAACATCTAAAGCAGCGGTTCTCAACCCGGGGGTCGCGACCCCCTGGGGGGGGTTGATTGCTGATTCGCCAGGGGGTCACGAATGCTAGTCCAATCTGCAAGGCTGGCCGAGACAGACCCGAAGTTACTGTGTGTACCCCCGGAGTCTGTCCGTCTCCGCCAGCGAGACCTCGCGGAAGTGACGTTCCATCGCCGCCATCTTGGTACTCTCGTCAGCAGTAAGGCTACAGTTAGAAGACGGCAAGCAGACATCTTTTTACACCCACTGAAGTCCTGCATTTTACGAGTATTTTTACCAATAAACTAAGCTGATATACTATATAAGGCTTAAATATATAGGCGCTGCACGTGGCGTAGATGGGGACCAATGAAAATAATTTTACTGTTAGGAGTCCCCACAACTTGGGAAATTTTTTCAAGGGGTCACGGCACTAGAAAGGTTGAGAACCACTGATCTAATGGGATACTATTTTCCTCATTAGAGCCCTGAAGGTGAAGTAGATGATTGATAATTATAAAACCACCCCCATTAGATCTACTTACCACATGGACACAGACAAACACACAGGGATTTCTCCAGAATAACAAAAGGTAGGACTCTGCAGCAAAGTTTGTTAAAATACTTGTAATGTACATGGGTCACCCAGAGGGAAATGTTTTTTATTTTTTTCTTCTCAAAAAAAGTGGAGTTACTCTTTAAGCCTGCTCCTTTTCCCATTCTAAGCCCTATACCAACTACCCTGTAAAGTGAAGACGCCTATACTTGGCTATTCTCAGGGTGCTCTGGTCCAGTCACACGATCTCCCCAGCGGCTGGCTTCAGTGAAAAGGAGAGATCACCGACGCCTGCAATGACTATGTGGTGATGTCACCCATGAGCTTACTATGAGGGAATCTGTTGTCGCCTTATATGAGACTCATACATTCCAACTTTGGAACTTGAGAATGAGTGACACTTGGGGATTGAGAAGACATGCGGCGCTCTGTGACTAAAATGGGCAGAACTAAATTGCGCTAAAATTTGGGTGTAACTTAAAGGAGCAAGAGTCTGAGCTTACATATTGTATACACTGTTACACTGCTTGTATTCACAAAAACTCCATAAGTACTGTACTGTGAGTGAGAATCTTACAAAAACCCAAAAAGATTAAATAAAAAAATACACAGAGAACTAACACTACAGAATACAGGCCAGTTGGGGGGATTGCTGTTGCTCAGACACACTGTAGCTTTAAAACTTCAGTCAGATTTCAAATTTCAGCTACAGAGCATATAACTGTACAGAACACATCACTAATATTCATGTTAACAAGTCTACACAATCACTGCACTGTGTTTCCAAGAACTATGGATCGCTTTTCCAATAACAAATAGTGTATCTGTCTCACCAGAGTGGACTATATAGATTGAAATGATCTTTGAAACACTCATATATGGACTGCATATATGCTGTTTATTAAATAATGAAAAACGACAAATCTTCCCTTGCAGTAGGCCTGCATCTAATCTGCAAGTTTGTGTAGGGGGACCAGGTACTTGCCTAATCTTCCACTCTCGAAGCTGGTTCTCCCTGTCACTCCGGCAGTTGGATGCCCCTGGTGTCATCAAGACCAATGTAGGGCCCATTGGACATGAGGATGCCGAGGGACAGATCCATTGCCAGAGCATAAGTGATCGGTGACTGCTGGGGTAGCAGAGGATCGGCTAAATAAACAGCTTTTTCTGCCCCTGGATAGAAATGAGCATTTGACCCTTGCACAGTGTGCATAGACCCAATCAAGGCAAGATTTGGGGCCAGATTCAGATAGAATTTACATTGGCGTATCTATTGATATGCCGCGTAAGTTCTAGGAAGCGCCGGCGTATCTTCTTTCTGTATTCAGAAAGCAAGATACGCCAGAATTTTACTAAGTTACGTCCGGCGTAAGTCTCTTACACCGTCGTATCTTAGTTGCATATTTACGCTGGCCGCTAGGTGGCGCTTCCGGAGATTTACGCGTTGAATATGCAAATTAGGTATTTTTACGTCGTTTGCGTAAGGCTTTTTCCGGCGTATAGTTACCCCTGCTCTATAAGGCGTACGCAATGTTAAGTATGGACGTCGGGCCAGCGTCTAATTTTTTACGTTTTACGTCGTTTGCGTAAGTCGTTCGGGAATAGGGTTTTGCGTAAGTTATGTTCACGTCAAAAGCATTGACTATTTGCGGCGTAATTTGGAGCATGCGCACTGGGACACGTTCATGGACGGCGCATGCGCCGTTCGTTAAAAACGTCATTTACGTGGGGTCACACTGAATTAACATAAAACACGCCCACATCTTCCAATTTTGAATTAGACGGGCTTACGCCGGCCCTTATATGCCACGCCACCGTAACTTCGGGCACATAATCTTTTTGAATACCATACTCGCGTCACAAAGTTGCGGCGGCGTAACGTATAGGAGATACGCTACCCCCGCCTAAAGATACATTTGTATCTGAATCTGGCCCATGGACTTTTCCTGGAGTCGGGCTTTAACTTAAAGTAGTTGTATTATTATTATTATTATACATGATTTATATAACGCCAATAGTTTACGTAGCGCTTTTAATATGTGTATTGGGGGGACAACACAATTACAGTACAGTTCAATACAAAAGGTACAGGAGGGCCCTGCTCGTAGACCTTACATTCTAAAAGGGAGGGGTGGTGGTAAAAAAGGTAATGGCTGCAGAGAATGATTTAATGGGGATGTAGGGTTTTAGTTGTAAAGGCAGAACATATTTATATCTTAATGCATTAACGTAAAAAATGTTCCAGTATTTGTATCACCCCCTTGCCCCCCTAATACTTACCTGAGCCCTCCCTTGATCTAGTGCTGTGCCCGTCTGCAGCAGTGCTGGTCTCTTTCTCACCTCACAGAACACAGAGGAAGTAGTGGGAGCCATTCGCTCCAGCTGTTGTCAAAAAAATCCTGTGAAGAGGGGGTGGCACCGAGCTGCGCTGTGTGTGCCTATGGATGCACACAGCCTGGCTCAGGAGCGAGTTCATATATGCACCCCCTAGCAAGCAGTTCACTTTAGAGGAGGAACCAAGATTGCCAGTGGGGGACCCCAGAAGAGGTGGTTTGGGGCTGCTCTGTGCAATACCATTGCACAGATCAGGTAAGTGTATAAACCTGTTTGTTATTTAAAAAAAAAAAGGCTTTCACAACCTTTTTAATAAAATAATTATAAGCATCATTGATGAGAACATGTGCTGTTGTTATTTAAAAAGATCCCCAGTCAGTTCAAACTTTCTGCACAGGCAAGGACTTTCAGTGGCAGAGTTTATTTAGCACTTAGCACAGATTTTCAGCATCTTTACCTAGTGAAACCGAGGTATACCAGGTATTAAGTTGCTCCACGATTACTGTAAGGATTTAAAACATATTGTTTTTGTAGTTCCACACCTCTGCAGTGATACTTGTGCTTCTGACTTTTCCTCCACTCTTTGCAATGTTTCACTTCCCCATTCAAAACATTCCGAGGGTCAGGTTGTGAGTGAGACTGTTAAAAATTCCATTTATAATCCTACAGAATCTGGGACTGTTGGGAGGTATGCATACACACTAATCACATAAATGCCAACACACACTTATATACACTAACACACACGTACACTCTAACATACCACCCCAAACTAAGATCTTACAACTACCACCTCAGCTTTCATAAGTGTTGATGAAGCAGCAGGGTCTGTTGTCTCCCATCCATCTGGAGCTCTGAGATCTGTCCTCCTCTCAGGGGTACTAGTGGCTTCCTACAGCAGCTGCTTCTGGTACTGCCCATCTTGAACCTCTGGTGTCCTTGCCACTGTCTGGAAAAAAAACATGTACTGGCACCCACACACCTTGTTTTCTTTGGGGTGCAATTGGGAGCAGGGCACAGCCTGGATTTGTGGGACACTGGGACTTTACAAAAATTTCAAGCCAGTCCCATGCAATGCGGGACTGTTCAAAGGTATGCAGACGGTAACGTGACGCACATGCTTCACTGATTACTTGTCTTTTATTACATAATCTGGCTCAAGAAAATGCTTCTATAGAAAGGGATTTGTGATTGGCGCATATCAAGTAAAGCCACATGAGGCCTGTAGCTCGTGGCATTGCAAAGTCAGCCAAGTTTGCTGGGACCTCATATATACTAAAGCTATTTTAAACACCCTAACCACCCCCACCACAGCAGTTTAATGTAAATAGATTAGAAGAGGGCTGTAATACTTACCTTTTGGGCAATTCCTGGTTCTGGTGCTGGGGCAGGGGGCATCGGTGTATAGGCAGACACAAAAGGAAATGCATGACAACATGGACTTTATAGGAACCCAATGATTAAAATAAATCATTTTATTAAACTACATAATCCATGAAAAACATTCATAAAAGCGTGAATTAAAATACATATTCAGATCAGGTTTCTAGTGTAAGCATGTAAACTAAACCAATCCCATAATAGCATTATAGCGCAACAAAAATGCAAGGTGTTTTGTGAATGGTGCCTATGCCAAGCATGTGACCAGGCATGTACTGGCCATCAGGACTACTGGGACTTTCCCAGTGGGCCGGTTTCAGCGGCCACCTATTGCATCTGCGGTAAGTGAATTCCCCCCGGAGGTCCGCAGCGATCTACCCGTCAATCGCCGACAGTTGGCGCCTGACGGGTAGATCGAGATGCATGCAGAGTAGCGCAGGAAGTGTCTATCTCTCTCATGTCACGCAGCTCTGCACCCCGGCGGCCCCTCCTCTCTTCCATCTGGAATGGACGAGGAGAGGAGGGGCCGCCGGGGAGCAGCGCTGCGTGACATGAGAGAGGACCTATTACAGGCGCTACTCTGCATTTGAAGAAAACTACAAGTAAACACTGTGCCCTGAATGTGACCTGATTGTGCCCCATGTGCTCTGATCGTGCTCTGATGTTCCCTGAATGTGCCCCAATGTGCTCTGAATGTTCCCCCGTGTGCTTTGATGTGTCCCAAGTACCCTGATGTGCTGGGCTCTGTACCTTGATGTGCTGGGCTCTGTACCTTGATGTGCTGGGCTCTGTACCTTGATGTGCTGGGCTCTGTACCTTGATGTGCTGGGCTCTGTACCTTGATGTGCTGGGCTCTGTAACCTGATGTGCTGGGCTCTGTAACCTGATGTGGTGTGTCCTGTGCACCGATGTGCTGTGCCCTGTACCCTGATGTGCTGGGCTCTGTACTCTGATCTGATGTGCGCTGTGCCCTGATGTGCGCTATGCCCTGATGTGCCGGGCTCTGTGCCCTGATATGTGCCCTGTACCCTGATGTGCGCTATGCCCTGATGTGCCAGGCTCTGTACCCTGTCGTGCACTGTACCCTGATGTGCTGTGCCCTGGGCCAGTCTGGATAAAGTCCAGGGCCACATTTTTGTCCCAGTCCAGCCCTGCATGTGACCCACTTTGGTTACTATGCAGCAGGGCAGCCACTGGGCATGCATTGATCACTGTAGTAGTGGTGACTATTACAGTGATTCTTTGCTTCTTCAGCAGGCCCACAGGTAAGACATAAACATAATTATATTAGCCAAAATGGGATCAATGTTAACTATACAATGGATTCCATTCCTGGAATTCAGTTCCAAGAGTTAATACCTTTTTTTCTGTATTTCTACTTGAAAGCAAACGCCAATTCTTTGTTATTTTACAGATGCTTTCCAGAGAGCGCGACGACGAATGCAGCTGGCTAGAGAGAGCCTTCCGAAGGCCATTTTGACCACTTCAAAAACATCTCTTGAGCAGTCAACAGCTTAAAACCACTGTAGCAGTAATTTTAGCCTACAGACAGACTTTAAAATTGTGTACATATTATAAATATTACAATTATTGTTCCTTACATTTTGCCCAAAATTTATATAAAGAGTTTTTTATGTATATGTCTCTCTTTGTACTTTTTATTACTAAAGAGTAACTCTGCTGCAATTGGATTTCTCAGTTTTGTGTGGGGCTGGGTTTGATTTCCCACAAAGTTTTTACTTTTGGTCTGGACCCAAAAGTGAACCTCCGTTTTTCGGAACCCCCCCCCCCCTCCGGTGTCACATTTGACACCTTTCAGCGGGGGAGGGGGGCGCAGATACCTGTATAAAACAGGAATTTGCACCACTTCCGGGTAAAGACTCCCGTGGGAGTCCGGCCCTTCCGCGTCAACCCCTCGTTGTGTTCTGAGAAACATTCAGCTCCCAGAACACAACGGGGACCGGTGGGAACTGCACAGAGTGACTCGCTCATGCGCAGTAGGGAACCGGGCAGTGAAGCTACCGCTCGGCTTCGGCTGCCGACATCACCGGCGACTTGGACAGGTAAGTGTTAATTTTTTAAAAGTCAGCAGCTGCTGTATTTGTAGCTGGTGGCTTTTAAAAAAAAAATAAAAAATCAGGTGAACCACCGCTTTAAAGGGGTTGTAAAGGTACAATTTTTGTTTCCCCTCAATAGCTTCCTTTACCTTAGTGCAGTCCTCCTTCACTTACCTCATCCTTTGATTTTGCTTTTAAATGTCCTTATTTCTTCTGAGAAATCCTCACTTCCTGTTCTTCTGTCTGTAACTCCACACAGTAATGCGAGGAACATCACTTGGTTGTGGAAGACTGTTTTGAACCAATCATGGTCTAAGATGACATTCAACTAAATGTTCTAAAACTATAAAAGTCACTCTTAGCCACAGCACTTCTGTGTTAATGATCTATGAGAAGTCACCACACACAGCTGCACTAAAATGGTTTCTACATTCTCTGAGTGCCCGTCTTTAAATGATCGTGATCCATAACTAGTCTGTCTGTTAAAGCGGAGTTCTGGTGACATTTTTTTTTTTTTTAAGTCAGCAGCTACAAATACTGCAGCTGCTGACTTTTAAAAGACGTCCAGGGCGCCCGCGATGTAGTCATTCAAAGCTGATCTGTCCCTTGCTTTTGGGTGCTGCCACCGCCATCTTCGGTAAGGGAATCAGGAAGTGAAGCCTTGCGGCTTCACTTCCTGGTTCCCTAATGCGCATGCACGAGTCACGCTGCACGATCTGAATGGTCCCTGCTGTCTTCTGGTCCCTGTGTGTCTCCCAGAAGACAGCGGGGGGAGGAGGGAGGCGCCAGACATGGCGTAGATATGCGCGTGTATATATATTCCCGGAAATGGGTATAGATGGGTATCTGCTCCCCCCTCCCTCCTGAAAGCTACCAAATGTGACACCAGAGGGGGGAGGATTTCGAAAAGCGCAAGTTGCCTTTTTGGGTGGAACTCCGCTTTAATGTACCGTGCCTCGCTTAAGCTGGCTTTAGATGGTTTGAATCTTAGCTGGTTCAGCAGGGACTAGTTGAGATTCTAACCATTCACGGGCAGGGTAATTGTACTCAAGTTGATCCATCAAACGACTTGGGTACAACCAGCATGTTGGATTTTTACATGTGACCAATAATCGCTGTGCTCTCCCACAATCTGCTCTCCTGCGCCCCCCACTTTATTTAATTTTTTTCCTTTGTTTTTTTTTCGTTTCACCAGGAAAAATAAAGATAACATTTCCCTAACAAGGACACATAAGTCAAATAAATCCTAATAGAACTAAGGGGCTGTCACAGGCTCTCAACAAGAGAGCCCATCTATGCTCACCCTTTTGCTTCATTCATAGAAGACATACTACAGCTTCTATGAATGAAACTTTATCTATGAATGAAGGGGTGGGGGGCAAATGATTGGTCAACCCCCTCCATTCATAGAGTATGGCTTTTATTAATTTATTTGATGAGAGCCTGTGGCAGCCCCTTAGTAGTATTAACCCCCGCCAAGGAAACATCCTACTGATTGTCGACTATATCCCTTGGCTTTAACATGACAAAATAGCTCTGTACCTAGGTGTATTTTAAAATGTTGCTAAGAGATGATAGTGATTCAGTTTATTGTTATTTTGGAAAATCTCTATGCAACAGGCCAATCTTTTAGGCTCCCTTCACACCTCAGCATACTGGTGTGTTGCATTAACGTGTACGTTGTGTCAGGCATTAACGTGTATTGCACCCTATTCATTTCGAATGGACTGGCAACACACCCCAACACAAGAAGCAACAAACCTGCAGCACATTTTAAATCTCCTGCAAAACAGGATACTGTTTCTGTGCTTTGGGATTCCATTTGGAATAAACAGCAGTGCAATGCATTTTGCAGTTACACAAATCTAAAGCCTCAAACACGAGAATATCAGACGAATGATCATCCATTTTTTCTTGCATGCTAGTCTCATATTACCCATTGAGTTGGGTAATAATGGCAACCATTATCAGCGCTTGGACACAGCGGCATCGCTGTAATTGGCGCTATATAAGTGTAAACATTATTATTATTGTTATTATTATTAAAAAACAAATAGGTTACTAAAGTTATGAAAATTCTCGTAAAACAGAATACAAGTTCTGAAGTGATGTAATGTATTCTTTCATTTCCAAGCATATGCAGTCTTGTTCACTCCTAATTTTTTTGTACAAATAACACGCTAATTACACGAAAATTGTTTGTTCTGTTATCTTATGAGAACATTTTTCGTGCTTGTTCCTTGGCGTGAAGGGGGCTTGGGAAAGAGAAACTAAGGTGTAAACACTTCTACCTGTTGGGTGAGCCGCATCATAAACATTAGTCAGTCTGAGTGCTACAAAAGAAATCGGATGTCTCCATGTCTGTTTCAATCGAGAAGATTCCCTGACTATATCTATTGAGCCCCCGGTTCACACTGATGCGAGAAACGCACAGCAATTGCTGCATTACCCACAATGCACTGCAGTCATGCGTTCTGCTGCGGGTGTTAACGACACCTCAAAAGCGGCTCGCAGAATGCAGTGCGTTTTGCCTGAAGCAGATTGCATGAGTATGAGCACCCATACGGTCCGGTTCCAATGCGGGGAAAAAAATAAAGCTGCCTGCATCTTATTCATGTGAATGTTGTGGGATTAGAGACATGCAAAATTAAAGAGTAACTAAACACTCTAAAACATTTCTTTAAAAAAAAAAAAAACCTGCAAGAGAAAGGCATAATGAGCTAGTATGCATAGCATACTAGTTCATTATGAACTACTTACCTGAGATCGAAGCCCCCGAAGTGACTCTCGTTCCTCTCCTCCGCCGCTGCCATAATACCCGAGTGACTTCCGGGTATCGCGGCTCTGGCGCTGTGATTGGCCGCAGCCGCGGTGACGTCACTCACGCGCATGCGTGTGGGAGCCGTCAGTGACTGCACAATCACCATCACTAACGGCACACACAGTGCGCCCGCACCGTTGTCTGCGGTGCGCATGCGCCGTAGACATTGGTGCAGTCTTTTCTGCAAATATCTCCTAAACCGTGTAGGTTTAGGAGATATTTGTTGCACCTACAGGTAAGCCTTAATCTAGGCTTATCTGTAGGTTAAAGTGGTCTTTAATGGGCTCAAATTGTACCACACAGGAATTCATTGTGATTCCTGTGAGAATCGCATGCGATGTGACAGTGGGGTTGATTTATTAAAACTGGAGAGTGCCAAAGCTGATGCAGCTGTGCATGGTAGCCATTCAGCGTCTAACTTCAGTTTGTTAAATTTGACAAAAAATAAATAAGTCTGGAAGCTGATTGGTTTCACTGCAGAGCTGCACCCGATTTTGCACACTCCAGTGTTAGTAAATTTCTCCCACCGTGAACCCGAGCTGAATCATTTCTATATCCTGGTAACCAATATCTGTGTCACAATCAAACCTTAAGCTTAACTGTAGCTAATTATAGCCATTTACCTAACAACTACTTGGGTGTGTCTTTCCAACAAGTGCAAAGTCACTGTCAGATAACAGGTTTGACATGCGGACAGCAGGAACAAACAATTGAATGGACATCACTGGATAGAATGCTTGTAAAACATGCATGTCTACAGAAAGTAAGGAAAGCGAAATGTAGCGGCAAGTAAAGCCTGTTATGCACTATACGTTTTTATTCATTTTTTTCCTTCAACCCAGCGGGCTGAACGAAAAGAAACAGATTGCTGTACTAACACAAGTGATATTAGTATAGGGATCTCCACTGCTGTGCTCTGTTGTATTGTGTTCTGAAAGGGGGACCACCACACCCCCACCCCACTTGGGACAAAAGTCGGCTGGTTCCTGGCAATCTGATTGTGTTCGGCCCATGTGTACCTGGCATAAGGCTGGCCAGGACGAGTCTTTTTTATTTTATTTTTTTGATCAGACACTGGGCTAATCAGAAAGAATAAAAACGAACACATTTCCCCATCCACACATGCAGCAGGTGGATGTAGCAATCCTCTCCACTGTGCCATTGTATTCTGACAGTGAGACTCCTCCACTGTCAGAATACACTGATCAGCAGCTGCAGCTAATTGGCTGCAAGTCGCTGATCGATACGTTTTGCAACAGTCCCATCTGACAAAAGTCAATCATTGGATTAACTTATGTTGAGCGGGAATAACCACAAGCGGATTGAATTCCGATCCATCTTTGGCAATGGTCTCCAAACTTCAGGCACAAAGAGCCGGCTCAGGAGCGAGCACACAGTGTAAAAGGCTTGCTATGGGGCACTCGGCAGGGGTGAGAGGCAGAGTGCGTTGGTGGGGGTCCCCAGAAGAGGTGGAGGACCCCAGAAGAGGTGGAGGGTTGCTCTGTGCAAAACAATTGGACACAGCAGATGAGTACAACATGTTTGTTATTTAAAAAAAAAGATATCCTTTAGATTTACTCTCCTGCGCAGAATCGTGTACCTGTACGTGATCCTGCACTTCCAGGTCTGAGGTGCACATCTGGAGCGGCGGTTCCTTCTTTCTAGTGCACACGCACCTAGCTGGCAACCCACTCTTGTTGTGATTGGACACAGCAAGAGCCAATCAGCAGGTCTGGCGGACTCGCCGATCGTTCAGGAGAGAAGCAGAGCAGTGGTCTGCCTATGTAAACAAGGCAGACTGCTGTTCTGTCAGGAGGGAAGGTAGCGATCCTGTGTTTCTGCAAAGCAATAACACGGATCTCTGCCTTCCCATAGTACAAGCACCTCATCCACAGTTAGTAAGCACCCCCTAGGCACACATGTAACCCTTTGATCGCCCCTGATGTTAACCCCCAGTGTCGGTACATATTTTTGGCACTAATCGGTGTCACTGGTTCCCCAAAAAAGTGTCACTTGGTGTCTGATTTATGTGTCGAAATCCCGCTATAAGTCGCTGATCGCCCCAATACTAGTAAAAAAAATACATAAAAATATCTCATAGGTTGTAGACGCTATAACTTTTGTGTATCCGAATACATATTGGGCAAAATTGATGAAGAAATTACAATTTTTGTTGGCTTTGTTTTACAGCAGAAAGTAAAAAATATTGTAGCAATACCCCTGGAGGAGCTGCTGGTTTGTTTTGGGTGGCACATTGCCTCTATTTTCTCGCCGTCTAGGGTATCAGATGAGAGTTGAGCAAAAGTTCAATGTCCACACTTTAGACTTCTTTTTTGATTTTTTTTTTTCTTTGATTTATTTGCTTGGTAAAGGAATAAAAGAAGTACCGTATTTATCGGCGTACACCGCGCACTTTTTTGCCCTGAAAATCAGGGCAAAATCGTGGGTGCGCGGTATACGCCGATACCGCTTTCCCGCGCAGAGTTTGAATACTGCTCCGACATATACCGAGCGCAGTACACTCGGGTATAGTCGGCCAGTCTCGGCTCCTTCCACGCTCACGTCTTGGACGTACAGGACGTCAGCGCGAGAGTTGCCGAGCCTGCCCGACAATACACGAGTGTACTGCGCTTTGTATATGTCGGTGCGGGAAACGAGCGGGGAGGACGCCACAGAAGGACGCCGGACCCGACGAAGAGGACACCCGAAACCGCAGAAGGACCCCGGACCCGACGAAGAGGACACCCGAAGCTGCAGAAGGACGCCGGACCCGACGAAGAGGACACCCGAAGCCGCAGACGGACGCCGGACCCGACGAGGCCGCCGATGGACGCCGCACAAGACACCAAAACTGTAAGTACAAAAAAAAAAATTTCCACAGGATTCGGGCAACTTTAGGGGTGCACGGTATACGCGGGAGCGCGTTATGCCGCGATAAATACGGTAGTTGAAGAGGTGGAAGGGTAACAGGTAATAGGTTCAGGTGCACAACTTCTGTCGGTAAAAACACGCCTGCTTTCAGCAACATAGCTTTCGTCGCCACTCTAGCCAGAGTACGTATTGCGCACCCGGATAGGCCTCTATCACTAGCCTAGCAGCTGGGATGGCGCACGGAAATTGGTAAAGTCTCTGCCACAGACCTTCCCACAAATGGAGGTATGTTCGGTCCAAAATTCTCTCAACACAGGATTCAGCACCAGGATCTCTCCCTATCAACTTCTTGTAAACTTAGAACTGACAGGCGACCATCATTCAGCCTTTCAGTAATAGTGCGTTCTTCGATGAAGTTCAAGGCCTCTCCTGAGATACCAGCCTTGTGCTCGGTGCTCTCCAAGATAGGTTCTTCATCGAGTGGCTTCCTCCCTCCAGGACGGACAGCACAGGACCACTCTGCAAACGTAGACACAGTCTGACTACCAGGCCTACTTAGTAGATCACAACCCCGGACCAACGTGGTCCCAGAGCCAGGAACACATGAACATGCACCCCCGGCCAGGGGGTGCCGTCACTGAGGGGGGTGGTGGGATGACAGACCAGCGATCGACGACCCCGGTCCAATGGTGTCTGTCTCTTAAATACTCCTCCCCAGCATGCACAGCGGGACGATCAACCCCCACTGATTGGCTGCCGAAGGGGAGCACCCAAATCACCTTGACCTGACTGCTGCCACCCTTGGCCTGGGGTGGTAACGGCACCCCAGACAACAATAGTGGTCACTCACAGTACAGCCATGGCTGGAACAGAGGCCCAAAATTTGGAAAAAACATACGGTCTGAGACTACCCTCTAAATTTAAAGCAGCGCTGGCTAGAAAGTAGCAGGCCGCTACAATATGGGCCAGATTCACGTATATGGGCGTTTTTTTGTGCGGGCGTAGCGTATCCTATTTACGCTACGCCTCCGCAACTTGGACAGGCAAGTGCAGAATTCACAAAGCACTTGCTCCGTAAGTTGCGGCGGCGTAGCGTAAATTGGCCGGCGTAAGCCCGCCTAATTCAAAATAGGCTGGTTGTATGTAAATGAATCGTGACCCCACGTAAATGACGCGCCTAACGAACGGCGCATGCACGCGCATGCTCAGTATCACGTTGAATTTACTCCATAAGATACGCCAGGCCCAATGCCTGTGACGTGAACGTAACCTACGCACAGCCCCATTCACGTACGACTTACGTAAACGACGTAAAAAGATACGCTTGCCGACGTCCATACTTTGCATTGGCTGCGCCTCATATAGCAGGGGTAACTTTATGCCGGACGTAAGCCTAACGTAAACGGCGTAGCGGGCACAAGTACGTTTGTGAATCGGCGTATCTAACCAATTTACATATTCGACGCGTAAATCTACGGAAGCGTCCAGCGTAAATATGCACCCAAGATACGACGGCGTACGAAGACTTACGTCAGTCGGCTGAAGCCAGATTTCAGGCGTATCTATGTTCAAGAATACCGCGCATAGATACGACGGCGCATCTTGTAACTTACGCGGCGTATCAATAGATACGCTGGCGTAACCTGTACGTGAATCTGGCCCTATATATATATATATATTTTTTTTTTTTTTAATTGTTTGTTTTTTAATGCAAAAAAATTAAAACTGCAGCGGTGATCATTAAATACCACCAAAGGAAAGCTCTAAATGTGGTGAAAAAAGGGACATCAATTTTATTTGGGTACAATGTCGCACAACCTCGCAATTGTCAGTTAAAATAGTGCCGTATTTGTTTAAAAAATGGCCTGGTCATGAAGGGGGTAAAACCATCTGGTGCAGAAGTGGTTAAAATGCACCAGTGTATGGCCAGACTGCATACAAAGAGGGAGGCAGGTGATCAATGCCCTCCGCTATATTATTTTCTAGGGACAGATAACCACGGATATGGGACATACAATCGGAATCTGAAATCTTTACCACCTGTCAGTACTTCATCATCAGTGCTGCCTATCAGTGCCCATCAATTCTACATATCAGGTGCCAACTTATCAGTGCCTGTCGGTGAAGGCGAAAACAACAATTTATGATGGGAGATTTTTATTTTTTAATTCAATTTTTTTAGCAAAAAAAACAAGAGGTGATCAAATACCACCAAAAGAAAGCTCTATTTGTGGGAACAAAATGATAACAATTTAGTTTGGGTACAGTGTAGCATGACAGCGCAATTGACATTCAAAGTATGACAGCTGAATATTGTCCTGGGCAGGAAGGGGAGAAAGTGTCCTGTATTGAAGTTGTTAATAAAGATTTCAGATTCCAATTGTAGAATTACTGGATCTGCATTGCATTGCTTGCCCCTGGTTATCTATCCCTAGAAATGAATATAGCAGAGGGTATTGACCACCTGCCTCCCTCTTTGTATGTAAGTCCGGCCATACACTGCTAGTATTGGCCCATGGCGCACTTCTGCTCTACTTATGAAAGGGAAAGAGACGAGCCAATGAGATTAGAGCAGCAGCCCGGCCGGCCCCGCCCCTCCTCCTACCAGTCTCAGAAGCCTGGCTGGCCCCGCCCCTCCCCCCTGCCAATCTCAGCAGGCTGTCATTGTTCCTGACACCGGGGCCCGTCTTCACTAATAGGCCGCTTTGGTGTGCGGGAAAGGCTTGGGAACGTCATCATGGTGGGTTTGGTTACCCCGGAAAAGAAATCAGAATTCAACAGATAAGAGCGGCAGAAGGTCCGTATCGCCTTCCTATTTGTTTATCGCAATAAAGTTCCTCCATTAAAAAAAAAAACGTCAATATTAGTGACATCTGCGACCCCGTTGCGCGCGCTACAACCAACCTTGCTAAAGAAGGGTAAAAAAAAAAGGAAAGGGGCGTGTTCACGGGAAGCAACAGCCAATCGGAACTGCGAACGGCAAAACCCGGCTTCTCTAAACACCAATAGCGGAGTTGGCTGGGACGACGGAAGGCGTGGCCGGGCGCTCGGCGTATTCATGGTTGTGTGCGGTACGGTGAGGAGGAGGAGGGAGCCGGCGGCGGAAGGGAATCTCCCGCCATTTTTCAATCCCTTCTTTTCTTGTGTGTGTACGGGGCCAGGGCGGGAAACCGGAGGGGGCTGTCCGTGGTAGGCACGCGTCTTCCTTTACAGCTACGTCATCGGCAGCTGCGGACGAGGGCCGTCGTTTTCTCTGTCCCTTCGAGCTGCGTTCGGGATGGCGCCGCTGCTGGGCCGCAAGCCTTTCTCGCTGGTCAAGCCGCTGAGCGATCCGCCCGCCGAGGGAGAGGACGTGTTCGTCATAGAGCACACCAAGGAGGCGTTCAAGAACCAAGAGTATCCTTACTGACCGCTATGGGGACTCCCGCATCACCGGTGGAGGGGGATGGGGGGTACCGATCACATCTAGCCGGCCTTGTCCTGTCATTGTTTTGGTGATCGCTGTGACGTCTTTATCCTTATAGGACAAGTCCTCATCATCCGCAGCAATTCGCCGATCTGTATTGTAAGTGTAAGTTTGTCTTGGGATCAGCCTCTTGCAGAGTTTGAGAGTTCCAGAACCATGCTGATAGGAGGAGGCGGCAGAGTGACAGGAGAGATCATCGGTCTGCTGCTGCTCTGTTTACTACTCGGCAAACATTTATTTTTATTTTGCGGCTTACAAATTCTTAGGTGTGATGCCTGCATTCATTTTCTTTTCACCTGGTGATCCAGCCAGTAAAGCAGGCCATACATGGGTCCAATACTGCGCCCTGTGAGATTGCACGTGATTTCAGGTATACAGATAGTATGGCTGGTATTGCATTTGGCCAAAACTTGCACTAGACTTTTTTTTTTGTTCTGCACCAGAATCGGATCTCAATGTCTGAACTGTCAGGTCACATTGTGAGCTGAAATGGGGGTGTCATTAACGACGTATTGACACTTGCGCAGATCGTATAAGACAGTGTGAACCGCTGTATGATGCGGGAACCCACAGTGGATCCGCAAGGTTCCCGCATCATACCCGGTACACACGTTCTGATTTTTCGACGACTGATTGCCTTTTTTTTTATGCTAATCTCATGTCGAATTTGATGAGTTTACTAAAGTCACAAAGTTCTCGTACGACAGAATAAAAATTTGGAAGTGATGTCACGTGTTGTAATGTATTTCTATTGCATTTTTGAACGACGGCTGTACTGATTAAACAAAACTTGTACGATCTAGCGTCGTAAGCAAAAAAATTCTGTGCATGTCCGATAGAATAAAATTGGACGAACTGTACTGATCGGCTCTGTACTAAAAATCAGATTATCGTGCGATCGATTGGAAAGCGCCATTTTTCGGATCATGTATGGAGCTTTAGTGGGCTGCAGCAACAGGCGATTTTTCATGTGCCCATCGAATTTGAGTAATCGGGCATGTTGGAAATATTTTGGGAAAATCAAGCTGCTAATCAATAGGAGAATCGTGTGAGAAATTATAATTTATAAAAAGTGCATGAGTTCTGACCTGGAAATTAAAGATTCCTATAGCAGCATGAGGTGGAATTGGCCAAATTGTGAAATGGATGGAAGCCTCTGATCACAAAGTGTACAATTTTGATTTTCGGTAAAGAAAGGAAAATGTGTTCGAAATTTGACCCCCATGTATGGCTGGATTCGCACTTTTGTCAATTGGATGCAGATTTTCTCCGCATCCAATTTGCAGGAGATTGTGACGGCTCTCTATGGAGCCGTTGCGAATTGCACAGGAGCCCTGTGTGTCATTTGGTCAGTTTCAGGTCTGAGTTCAGACAAAATTTTGGGCTGAACTCGCACCTGAAGCGGTGAGAGCGGACGCACCGGGCCCCCTGCTGGGAGCAGCGTTGGTGTGCACCCAGCCTAGAGTTACTGAACCCAGGAGCCTGCGTTCACTATAGCTGGGCTCCCACAGAACATGAAAATGCAATAGTTTTAGTAAACTGCTAAATACCTTTTCTCGTTCGCGGTCTTGTGACATCTTATCAGTGTCTGGGTAAAGCTTGGAAGAGTTTTCATTCTGATCTGTCCTATGAGGCTGCAGGATCACGGACCTTCTGTCTGGAGAGTGCTTATTGGCCCTGTGCTGATCACATGCACCCTCCCTAGAAAAAAAGAACCTCTAGCAATACTGAGCATGTGCAGAGTACTCCCATGGTTCTCCATCAGGAGATGGATTGGGGACAGTGGAAGAAGGGGATTATCACAGCCTTATTTCGCAATAGAGGATTAACCCCTTGCATTCCAGTGAGTATAACAAGCATACTTTACTGCATGTACAGACTGATTTTACTGCTGTGGGTTTAGTAACGGTTTTAGTCTGTTTTTAAATGGAGCAAGCTGTTCTGATGTAGCAGTTACAGGATAAGACAATTCTTTTACCACCGACAGGTGCTTCATCCCAAAAGGAAAAAATTGTTGGTGAAATGGATTATAAACTGAGCAGGAGGTTGGCGTCCGTCTGTAACTCTGCAAGTACTTCTAAGGCCCCTTTCACACGTGAGGACCGTATGTCCGCTTTTTCATCCATCTGTTTGCGGATGAAAGAGGGACATACATTGGTCCCTATGTGATTGCAGGTGTCAGCGGATGAACATCTGCTGACACCCGTAATCGTCCGCCTCCGCAAACATCCGATTTTGCAGACGGAAGAAGATCCTATTTTTTTTTTTTTCTTCCATCATCGGATGAACACGGACACACGGTCCGTGTTCATCCGCTCCCCCCCCCATAGGGGAGTGCGGTTGAGGGTTTTTTTTTTGCTGTGTCTCTTTAGCTGATAATTGCACGTTCATGTGACATTGTACCCAAACAAAATAAGTGTGTGTTGTGTGTTTTTTTTTTTTTTTTTCTCCTCCCCTAGAGCCAGTATTTGATCACCCCTGTGGTTTTTTTATTTTTTGCGCTATAAACAACATTTTTTACTATTTTTTGAGGGGAAAAAGCAATAAATATCCCATAAAATATACAAACAAATTTTATTTTAGACCAATTTATATTCTACATATTTTTGGTAAAAAAAAAATCTCAATCATATTGATTTGCGCAAAAGTTTATAGCGTCCACAAATTAGGGGATACATTTTATGGCATTTTTATTTATTTTATATTTTACTAGTATAAATGGTGTCTGTGTGTGTGTGTGTGTGTGTGTGTGGGGGTTTAATTTTTTTCCCAGGACTGCAACATTACGGCAGACAGATTGGACACTTTTGGGAACATTGACATTTAAACAGCGATACGAGCTATAAATAGCCACTGATTACTGTATTAATGTCATTGGCTGAGAAGGGGTTAACACTAGGTGGCGATCAAGGGATTAATTGTGATCCCAACTGGTGGTGGGACTATCTGGGTGAGCAGACCGATCGTTGTTCCTAAGCATTAGGATCATATCGCTCTCCTCACCCCTGACAGAACGGAGATTCAATGTATACAGACAGATCTCCGTTCTTTCCTTCTCTGGAGCAATGGCGAGTAGCCGGCGGCCACGAGCTCCTACATCATGCCGCGGGTGCCCTATACTACTCGTAGCGACCGCCGTACAGCCATGGTGTTTTGCAGAAGAGTGCCATCAATGGGCGGTTTGCATGCAGTTAAGATGCATTAATTTTAGTTTATTCAGCATAAAATGGAGCTTGGTTATGACGCTCATGAGGCTGTATATTCTGCAATATTTCCAAGAATAAGTCCTTATATTTTAAAGAGCACTTGTCATTTCAGATCCATCATGACGGCGCCAATTGGTTTTGCACTCCTGTGACCCGTGTGGCTCTTTTCTTTTTTTGTGAAGAGCAGTCTGAAGTCTGCTCCCTGATGATGTCGCTGTAATTGGTCGAGGCAGTGCGTCATTCTGACTTGAAGTCTGGATCCGCCAGCTGCCTGAACTGATGGCAGCAGCTCCCCGCCTCTCCACAGCTCAGCCCGCGCCATCAATCAATGATGGAGATGTGCAAGATGGAAGGTCCAGGGAGCGCAGTTTCTTAAAGAGAAAATACTCTTCTGCTCACGCACCCCATAGCCGCAGACCCTCTCGGCATTCAGCTAAAAGACCTCCCTCTTCGCATTGTGCGCCCGCCCAAAACCCTGCTGGGCCCGTGGATGGAAACCTCTTCCAAAAAAGGGGAATGTAGTAGAAAAAGCCAGGAAAAGGAGCAAAGAATCCCTAGGTACTATTAACATTTTTTTAATAAGGGGCTCAAGTCATGGCTTAACTTAATTTCAAGATCCGTTTCTCCTTCGTCAGGCGTGGTTCCATGAAAGCCCCAGCTTAGCCAACAGGCTGCAGATTGCTTTGTGAGAAGTCAATGGCGCAATGGAAGAACGATACTCTTCCTTATTTGAATTTTGGCGTTTAGGCATATAGCTGCAGTAAAAAAAAAAGGGGGGGGGGCGCTCACCTATGACCAATCCCATGAGTTTTATCCTCTAGCTGGCATAGTGGCACCTATTTTGTTTCCTCTCCATCGGTGGACATTTCTACCAATAAGGTAGCAGGGGATACGACACTGCCCGCAGAAAGGCAGCTTCATTCAGAAGTTCCTGGATCAAGATTGAGGTTGACCTCAAAAAGTGTGGTCAAGCAGATAATGATGCATGTATTCCGGCATCTACCGTGACTTTGTTTCCGATACGGCAAAGACGTGGTCTAATGATTTCAGCCCGGAAACAGGGCGTCGAGTCAGACAAAGTTGTCAACACCCTGAAGGAACTGAAATTGAATTCGGGCTTTATGCCTGATACAGTAAGTTATTCCGCACAGGCACTACTGCATGCAGTAACTACCAGGGAATGTTAAAAAAAAAAAAAAAAACAGGGGACTTCAAATTTGCCCTTCTAAACACGGGGAAACAGAAGGCTACATCTACAAGTTAGTCCTTTTAGCGTATCGCCCACCCAAAATGGTCCAGGAGAGGGCCCATCTACTGGGTGGTACCTATAGCGGGGCTTTCACTCTAGTCTGGGTGAGAATCCTAGGAAGTTCAATGGATCACTTCTATGATCGTCCGCAGCCACACCAGGGGATTCAAGCACAGCTCATCCTATGCCTTATTTCTACTCTCCAAAATCCAGAGGAGATACAAGAATTTCTTTTCTGATTTATTCAAGAATTGGGACAAAGTATCAACTGCTCCAGAATCAAAGGGTTTTGGTGGGTCTTGTTGCCCAATCCCTTAGAGTACCCTTTTAAAGTAATCAGGTAGCTGAATCGGGAGTTAAGTACGGTCGATTCTGGATCTAAGTCAATGCATATTCCTCAGGTTGCAACATTGCAAGATGTAATTCCTAAATACGGTAATCCTACCAGTTCGACCAGAGGATTAGGTGGTCTTTGTAGACCTCAAAAACACCTACCTACTCATCGTTTTCCTCCTCGTCCCCAAAAAAATTGGGGACCCTCATCCACAGCCTACCTTTCGGCACCTCGTCAGCGCCAGAACCTTTTCAAAGTGGCTAGTGACAATAGTGACTCTCTTCAGGAGAAGAGGTTACGTATCCTACGCTAACAAGGCGGTACACTATTCCCGCCTCATCACAATGAAGCATGCCAAACTTATCTATAGAAGGTGGTGTACACTTTAACTTTACGGTTGGTCAATAAACTACCGCCATAAAAAAAGGGGGGGGGAAGGGGGTCAGTTTTGCCAGCGCGGAAAAAGTTTTTTTCTCAGAACCTTGTTCAGTACCCTTGGGGTGACGTCTCCCTCTGTAGAGAAAATTCCTCTAATCATGGCCTAAATACGGTGACAAGCAGAATCAAGTCAGCAAACAATGTCCGAATCTCCTGGGGTTATTCTCCTCCTACATTTCAATAGTGCAGTGGGCACGTTGGCATCTCTGCATTTTTCAGCAGGAGACTTTCTATAAGAAAGAAAAGAAGTTCTTATCTCAGAAGTCTCTGATTATGATGAAAGACGAACCCTCGCAACCTGTGCAGTCACTACAAGCTTGGTTGCACCTTTTCTCTTTTTTTTTTTTTTTTTTATCTTGCGTCAGAACAAGATTGAGGTATCCACTTGAGGAAGTTGGTGGTTCCAGGACAAATTGCAGTTTAATACGCAGAGCGAAAATTTTCTAACATTCTGCAGTCAGGTGCAGCTTGCATACCAATGTCTAGGCTTTTTCTCTGAGAGGCGAATTAATCCCGCTACAATTGGTCAACAAACCAGCCTTAACCTGTATACAGAGCCAAGAAAAGGACACGCATAACGGATCATCATCCAAGGAGTTAACTCCGATAATACTCAGAGGCAGAAGGAGTTGTTCCAGCCTCAGAGCCTCTTATAGTCCAATTCTCCAGAATTACCCGTCGGATCACTCTTCAAGGAAATTTGCCAGTACCAGAAATTGGTCCTTATTACAAGTAGACCTTCCAATGGGTCTACCCCCAATGAGGTAGTCCTCAGAATTTCAATCCAAATATCAAGGCACCTCGCTTCGTCACAAGGTACTCCAGTCCAGCCATCGGCGGGGTTGGGTGCCCCTTGTCCAGCTGGGCACCATCACCTAAGAGTTAAGTATCCATCTGAACAGTAGGTCCTTATTGGTCAAGTAGGCCCCAGTTCTCTATACTGTTCAAATTGTCCCTTGGCAATCCTTTCAGCACGCATAAACGTAGGTCCTGGGAAGACCTCTTCCATCCACTTCCAGAGATCCTGGAGTTGGGCATCCGGAAGTTAGGCAAAGAAAAGCTAGTATAATTAGGTTGCTCCCATGGAGTCTTGCAAAGGTTACTTCAAGCCGATAAAACTTCCACCATTATTACCTAAGGCAGGTTTTTAAATTTGCTGGAACTAGCTCGGTTCTGGGCATCCCGGTTCGATTTAACTCGGGGACTTGGCTCCCTGGAGGTTCAGGCCTCAGCCTTTTTAGCCTTGCCAGTCATCAGATGGGTTTGAAATCCACTGGTAGAGCGTTTTTTTCTCTCAAACAGTTCTTGGCTTAAGATCTCCGAGTGAATCACTACGTCCGAAAAAGAGAATTTTTATTTTTGCCGTGGGTATTTGGTGCGGCTACAGCTCCACCGCTCGCATAAGCAAAAGATTGCTCTCTAGAAGACATTGCTTTCAAAGCAAATTCCTTTTTTTTTTTTTTTAGTCATCGCTGACTGAAGAGTCTCAGGTACCCAGAGCCTAAGGGAGATGGACTCCGGTATTAAATTCTTCCAAGCAGGGTGCTCCTCGGATAGATTTCAGTCGTTTGTGTCTAGAATTCCCTCTACAAACCACCTTGACCAGGAATGGGTGCTTTTAGGGAAAGATTCAGCATCCCCGAAATTACACAAGCTGGATATGTCAAGAACTCTAAGGAACTCGACGTGCCAAACACATCGAGTTCCTCGTCGAGTTCTGTGTTGAAGCCGCCGAGGATCTCGGCGGGCCAACTTTCCTCATTGAACAACGAGGAAATAGAGAACATGTTCTCTATTTGGCCCGACGAGTTTCTCGTCGGCTTCCTCGGTGAAAAGTGTACAGACGACCGAGTTTCTCGGCAGAATCCAGCTCCGATCGAGTTTCTGGCTGAATTCTGCCGAGAAACTCGGTCGTGTGTACGGGGCCTCAGACATTGCAGTAGTCTGACACAAGACTTATGAGATCATCAGGCTTCCTCTTGGATCCCTAAATGATCTAGAAATATATAAATGCGAAGGACAACTTTGGCAGGTTGGAACAGTTATCTCATTCGGTGGACACGTCAAGCTAGTGGTCCTCCGGTTCCAGAAATCAATGAGTATTCACTCTACACAGTGGCTTTTTCCTGGGTAACTGTAGCGCTTTTTTTCCCCAGAAACTGTCAGGCGACCAAATGGTCGTCTTTACCTCATTCATGACCTACTATGGTCTGATCCTGGTTGCACTTGCTTCCCACGACTTAAAAAAAAAAAGATAATATAAAAAATATAACTAGGAGAAGCAGAGGGGCTTCTTGAGCTGTCTGATCTATAGTCGAAAGTTAAAAATATATTTTGGCAGCTACCCTCCCTGTAAGCGAGTTAACCATATGTATGCTGACATGGCAGGCACCAGGAAAACGGAAAATTGAATACTTTTCCGTAATTTTCCTTTCCTGTGCCTGTCCATGGCAGCATACGCCCTCCCTTGCCACAATCCCTGAGCCCTGGTTCACACTGGGTACGATTTGGAACGATTTGAGATGCGATTTGACATGTCAAACCGCATCTCAAATCGGCGGCAATTGTCGGCAATGGCACTGTCCTAATCAGTGCGACACCACATCTGCGATTTCAAAAAGTAGTTCCTGTACTACTTTTTGCGATTTTACATTAAATTGCGGCCGAAATCGCTGCAAAATCGCAGCCGTAAAATCGCGCATTTTACCGCAATTTTGAATTCGCAGCAGTGTGAACCTAGGCTGAATGTTTGAGTCTAGTTACAAGAATGGTGTATGGGAGAGGCTGACACTCTTTTAAAGAGTTATAATTGGTCCTGTGGGTTGGTTGAGGGCGGGGTTACCAACCATATGTATGCTGCCATGGACAGGCACCAGGAAAGAAAAATTTAAGGAAAGGTAAGTATTTAATTTTCTGTTATTCTTGGGTCCATCTTCAGCACTCCTGGCCCCTCCCTGTTGAGTGCCCTCATAGCAAGCCACCTGCTGTGGGTGCACTCAAGCCACAGCTCCCTGTGTCCATTCAGACACTGAGCCACGCCCTAGCCCCATCCCCTTTCTCTACTCTGGCTGACTGACTTTAACTGCAGTGGAAACTTATGGCACTGCTGTCTCAGCCAACGAGGGGAGTCCCGGGCAGCTGAGGCACTCCTGCAACATTGCTGTATCAAGATGGGGTTTAGGTAAGTATTAGGGAGGTGGTGCTGTACACAATTTTTTTTATATATCTATCTCATCAAGATAAAAAAAAACTGCCTTTTTAACACAAGTATGTTTAAACTACAATCTGATATGCCTCTTAAAGGGACATCATTTTTAAACACGGTTGGGCATATGCTAAGTGGTTGTCTGTATAGCCCTGGCCTGCTTTTCTAGTCTATATGGGTTTAGTCTAGGGATGCACCGAAATTTCAGCGGCCGACGCAATTCACCTCCTGTGATGGACAGCACACTTATCCAATGGCGGGACATTGAATCAGTGTGGCGTGATCACAAGAGGCAGGACTGTGCAATTGTAATTCAGCTACGTGACATGCGGAGATCTCCGATCTGATGCAGGCTGCATCCACAGGCACTGGTGAGGCTGCATAATAGGCACAGGCAGCCTGCTGCATCTGATTAGAGCACCGGCAGGCTGCATTTGACTGGTAGGTTGCATCTGACAGGCACTGGTGAGACTGCATTGATCTCTTGTATCATGTGCAGTCTGTCTCTGTATCATGTCTGCTAGAGGTGCACCGAATGAAAATTTTGCTAATCCTATTAGCAATGTGTTTTTCAAGTAGGGTAAGTTTGCAGACATGATACAAGATGGTTAGAGGCTGCAGCGTTTTTCTTGAGCTTTTCTTGCTTAAAAATGGCCAACAATAAAATCATATGAATTTTATATTAAAAAGTTGAATATCATTTTTATATAAAAATATTTTAACTGTCCCTTTTAGGTTTTTGGCCTAGTGCATCCTTCATTTTTGATTTCGATACAAATTTCCATTCGGTGGACCCCTAGTTGAGTCATATTTTCAGGTTCATGGCATCAAGCTGCTTTTGAAGTGTTGCTCAAGACTGACAACAAAGCGGACACTTCCTGCCTATTGCCACACCGCACAAATAAGTTTAGGTTGGGAAGTGAGTCAGGATTTCATGCTAGTGGAATAACCATGATTTACATTTTCTATTGTGGTTCAGTTACCTATGTTTCCAAGTTATAAAAAAAAAAAACCTCTGAGGTGCTCCAATTCCTTCCTTGTGCATAAAAATAAACGTACGATGTATATTAAAAAAAATCATAAATCCAATGTACCCCTTATATAAAGTACTGTGGCTAATGCATAAAAATTCGCTATCAAGAATAAAAAATGTGTGTGTGTATACACAAAATGCAATGTTTCATCAATTATGTAAATGTGCTAACGCATTGGAGTACCTCAGTGTGTGTTTTTTTTTTTTAAGAGGGATGGTACTGATTTTAATTATTGGTATTGGCGCAGATTTTTTTTATATAGTTCTATTTACAAGTTAATGTGACTGCTGTGTGAAACCTATTAAAGGGGGTATTAAAAGTGGCGCTAAAGGTTGGGGGGCGCGGGCAAGTCCAAGATGGCTCCAGAAGCAGATGTGTGTTAGTGAAGCTCCTGATTCTGCCTCTTATCCTGCCTGCCATCCTGGTGTGGGATTACCGTGACTTGGCTCCCTTCTCCTTTCCTGCTTCCCCGGCAATGACCAGAGGTAGAAGCAGCGGCGACTTAAAGACCTAGTATCAATGGCAGATGATGCAAAAATCCGCAACCGCCAAAAAAATCCTGTGGATCATTGGGTTGCCCGAGGGAGAGTAAGATTCTTGCCCTCATTGCCTTGCCGAATGTCTCCTGAAAAACCCTGCTACCCTGGGCCCAGTTCTCGCCCTACTTTTCGACTGAAAGGGCCCATCGCATGCCAGAAGCCTACAGGGAGTGCTGTCGCGCACGTTAATCTTTAAGCTCCTATACTTCAGTAATTGCGATGTGGTGTTCAGATGCTCACTACCAAGGTGAGCTATGGAACCAGAATGCTAAACTACTACGGCTTACTCTGTGGAAACTGACAACAGCAATCCTTTGACATTGGGCCAAACTGCAGGAGGAAGGCTTCAAGTACAGCATGCTCTTCCCCCGCCAAGCTGCGTGTCCAAAATGGTGGCCGTGTACACTTCTTCCTTGCCGAGGTAGGCAGCCACCTGGGTGGAATCGGTTTGCAAATAACCTGCAGGCCTAGGATATCTCCTGCTGCCTACCGGTTTGCCCACTGTGCACAGTTGTGCATGTTTATACCGTGCGCGAGGCCTTGGGGGTGCTGTGGCGCTCGGCGATGGCTGTTGGTCTACTTCATGTGTTCACTTTAAAGATGGGCTCTTCTATCACCCCAGAAATGTTTCCAGAAAATCAAGTATTTCTCACAGAAATGTATTGCAGTAACGCATGTTTTTCTATACACATGTTTTTTCCCTTTGTCTGTATTGGAACGAAACAAAAAAGGGGGGAAAAAAGCAAATTGGACGTAATTTCGCACAACTCCAAAAATGGGCTGGTCAAAATTCTTGGCACACTTTCAAAATTGTGGATAAATAAGATTGTTTCAAGCATGTGATGCTCCTTTAAACTCACCTGGGGCAAATAATTGTGGACAATGTAAAAATCACACCTGAAAGCAGATAAAAGGGAGAGAAGTTCCCTAAGTCTTTGCATTGTGTGTGCCACACTAAGCATGGACAACATAAAGAGAAGAGAACTGTCTAAGAACTTCAGAACCAAAATTGTGGAAAAATATCAACAAGGTTAAAAGTCCATCTCCAGAGATCTAGATTTGCCTTTGTCCACAGTGCGCAACATTATCGAAGTTTGCAACCCATGGCATTGTAGCTAATCTCTCTGGACGTGGACAGAAGAGAAATTGATGAAAGGTTGCAACGCAGGATAATCCGGATGCTGGATAAGCAGCCCCAAAGAAATTCAAGCTGTCCTGCAGGCTCAGGGAGCATCGGAGTCAGCGCAAACTATCCGTCATTTAAAATGAAATGCTATGGCAGGAGACCCAGAAGGACCCCACTGCTGACAGACATAAAGCAAAACTACAGTTTGCTTAATGTACTTGAGTAAGCCAAAAGCCTTCTGGGAAAACGTCTTGTGAACAGATGAGACCAAGATGGAGCTTTTTGGTAATGCATTCTACGGTTTACCGAAAACGGAATGAGGCCTACAAAGAAAAGAACACAGTACCTACAGTGAAATTATGGTGGGGGTTCAGTGATGTTTTGGGTTTGTTTTGCTGCCTCTGGGTTCCTTGAATGTGTGCAAGGCATCATGAAATCTGAGGATTACTGAAGGATTTTGGGTCGCACTGTAGAGCAGTGTCAGAAAGCTGGGTTTGCGTCTGATATCTTGGGTCTTTCAGCATGACAATGACCACAAACCTATGTCAAAAAGCACCCAGATATGGATGGAAACAAAGCTCTGGAGAGTTCTAAAGTGGCCAGCAATTGGTCCAGATCTAAATCCCATTGAACACCCGTGAAGAGATCTTAAAATTGCTGTTAGGGGGGAAAAGGCGTCCTTCCAATAAGAGACCTGGAGCAGTTTGCAAAGGACGAGTGGGCCAAAATATCGGGTGAGAGGTATAAGAAGCTTATCGATGGTTATAGGAAGCGACTGATTTCAGTCCCCCACCCCCCAAAGGCTGTGCAACCAAATATTAAGTTAAGGGTGCCAGGAAATTTTGACCAGCCTATTTTTGGAGTTTTGTGAGACATTATGTCCAATTTGCTTTTTTGTTTTGTTCACTACACACAACTGAGAAATGCTTTATTGTCTTGATAAAAATCTGGGGTACCAACAATTTCGGCCATGAGAGAGAAAAATATATATATATATATATATATATATATATATATATATATATATATATATATATATATATATATATATATATATATATATATATATATAAATTTTTTCTCTCTATTTTGTGTGTCTACAGGTAGAACACAACTTCTGTAGTAGCAACATTTTTATTGTTTAATCCAGTGTGCATGAAGCCATAATTGTGTATTTGCATACATGATGACTTGGGGAGGGGGGAGTATTTGATCCCCCTACTGATTTTGTATGTTTGCCCACTGACAAATGATTAGTCTATAATTTTTAATGGTAGTCTTATTTTAACAATTAAAAGAAAATTCCAGAAAAAAAAAAAAACATTTCAAAAGTTGTACATTTTTGATTTGCATTTTACTGCGTGAAATAAGCATTTGATCTCTTAGCAAAACACGACTTTGTAGCAAAACCCTTGTTGGCAATCAGATGTCAGACATTTTTGTAGTTGGCCACCAGGTTTGCACGTGTCTCGGGAGGGATTTTGTCCCACTCTTTGCGGATCCTCTCCAAGTCATTAAACCGGAGTTCCACCCATTTAAAAGTCGGCGGCTACAAAGTGTAGCTGCTGACTTTTTTTAATAGACACTCGCCTGTCCCATGGTCCAGCGAGGAGGGGGTGCTGTGTAAGTTAGATTACAGTAAGTTACAGATTTTTCTTTAAAGGGGAACTTGCCCTTTAACCACTTCAATACCAGGCACTTGCACCCCCTTCCTGCCCAAGCCAATTGCGTGGACATGCTACACTGTACCAAAACAGAATTTTTATAATTGTGTTCCCTTTTGTGCTTTATTTGGTATTTGATCACCTCTGCACTAAATGGCAGATGCCTGAGCAAAGATTGTCATTTCCCTGGTGGTCCTAGTCGGGCATCCGAGCGGGGCTGCGTTGATAAAACAATCGGCACAGACCCGACCCCCTGTCGGAGCAGCTAAATCGGCTCTCCTCCACTCGTGCCTGACAGATGTGAGTGAGGAAAAGCCGATCAACGGCTCTTCCCCCTTTACATCGTGATCAGCCGTGATTGGACACGTAAAGACCATCGGCTGAAATAAGTGGATATACCGTATACAATTAAGAATTTCTCACCACACGGTGGTATAGATATAGAACTGAATTTATTTTTAGTACAAAGTGAACAGTGGGGTATGATTGATTATATAGAAATACAAATTCTGATGTACTTCTATATTCATGTAATATAAGTTGTGCATCATGATGGGAATTTAAATATTTAGTGTTTGCATCATGAGCATTGTTTAGGTTTTTTTTTCTCGGGTGGAATGATTTTCATTTTAGGTCGCTTTTTTATAGAAAAAAAAATTGTGTGTGTATATATCAGCCCTCAAAATTTTCACTCGCCTACTAGCATTTGGCGAGTGGATTTAAGCTGGGGGCGAGTGATGACAGGGCTGCATGACCAATCTCCCTCCAATCTGTGCCTACACTTAGAGTCCCAATGAGATTGGCGGCCGAAGAGGAAAGGTGCATGCTCGGAAAAAGTAGTCTGAGCCACGCACAGGCAGAGCAGTACACAGGTGCTCTCCTTACAATTCTCATTAAGCCATGGGACCTAACAGTATGACCTCTCTGAGCCTGGGCCCCGACCAATGTAGCTGGAGAGCAGAAAGTAATGAGTGAGGTGGAGGATTGCAAAAATTACCACTCCGGTGCAGCACTCACTGAAAGTTGCCTTGACATGAGAGCGGCAGTTTTCTTCTCCTTGTGCTCTATGTAAGTGTCCAACAGTTTAGCCTGAGCACTGTGAACAGACTGGTCTCCATGTGTGCGCTGTGCTATGGTGTCAATGGCTGTGCAGTTATGTGGATCTCAGCGCTGGATTGTACTCCCTCCCGCTGTGCTGCAGCTCCTCTCCTCTCTGCCAGCCTGAATAAAAGGGGGAAGTGGGCACATGCAAGCGTGGAGCCGCACACACAGGCTCCTGATGATGAGATGAATGGGAGAGAGAGGATGGATGGGAGTTGCAGAGGAGACAGCAAGAGAATGGGAAAGAGACCCAGTTCTAGTGCCCTGTCCCTCTGGTCTGCCCCCTGTGCCATTTTGTTAAAGTTGTTGTTGGTAATATTGAATTTTGTAACTTGATTCTGCATAAAACATTGTCATTCCATGAGATAATCTACGAGGGCGTGTTTACGGGTGCAATTAGGCGCAGGGCAGTGTATGAATTAGGTGGGGCAACTGGTGGCGAGTAACTCTTGAGGTCTGGCTAGTAGCTCAGGACTTGAAATTTTGAGCCCTGTATATATATTAGTGTCCAGTTTGGGAGATTATTTTCAGTGGTGCTCTCTCTGCTTAGTTTTGCACTCTACACATTTGTCTTCCTTTTGCATTAGAGATGGATTATAAGACTATTCTAGACAGGATAGGGTTAAGCAAAAAGGTGTGGTAGTAAGGTATAAGTGAAATTGCATGCCCCATCCCTAGACGAAGTCTTGTTACGAAACGCTGCATCAAAAGGTGTGCTCGAAGCGGGTACTACCTCTGATATTTTGAGAGCTTTCATGTCGAGCAGAGGTGCAATATTATGCAGAGGTGGAGAGACGCTTGATACATCTGTGGTACAGTTGCATCAGCACAGAAGTTGAATCGAATTAAAGCGGTAGTTCACCCTCCTTCACCCCATTATTCCATTACTTTCGGCATCGTAGCGCGAGCTACGGTATGCCGGTCTTAAATTTTTAAACCCCGTACTCACTGTGCTATTGTTGATTGAAGAATCCGACTCCCGCGGGGAATGGGCGTGCCTATGGAGAGGGAGGATGATTGACGGCCGGCTCTGGCACGTCACGCTCCCCGAAGACAGCCGGAGTAGGTCTCGGCTATTCACAGCGCCTGCGCACAGGCTATGCGCAGGCGCCGTGAATAGCCAAGCCTATTTCGGCTATTTCCGGAGAAGCGTGACGTGCCAGGGCCGGCCGTCAATCACCTTCTCTCACCAGAGGAACGCCCATTCCCCGGATTCTTCAATCAACGATACCGCAGTGAGTACGGGCATAAAAAATGTAAGACCGGCATACCGTAGCTCGCGCTACGATGCCGAATTTAATTGTCTAATAAAAAAAAACTTTTTTTTTTTTTTTTACAGGGCGAACCCCCGCTTTAAGCTTGTCGTATTAGTGCAGACTGTTGCATCATAAAATGTGTGCTGTGGGGCATGCCCACCATGAGGGTGAAATTGGGCCCTGCAGCATGTGCTGGTAATTGCCTCCATTTGTGGAGTTGTGGCAGCCCTCCTTAGTGTTCCCTCTGTGGTGGTTTAGAGCACGGGATGGCATTGGGACAGTGGTGTGTGTGTGTGTGTGTGTGTGTGTTGTTTTTTTTTTTTTGTTGATTTACAGGCTGTGGCAGTTTTTAAAAGGGATGAGCCAGTTGGCCATTTTGTGTCCTATTCTGGTATCCTACTTATAGTATTGCCTGTATGGCTCAACAGCCTCTACCTACTTTCTCATGGCTTTTTGCAGGCAGTGTGGTGGACGACAACAATGTTTCAGACCCCTTTTTTTGAGTCCGTCTTTCAACTAGCAGGTTTAATTAAAGAAAATGACTTGTGGCCAGCGTTTATCTTTATTTTAAATCCACAACATTTTAAAGCAGTTGTGTACCCTGCTTTTGTAACTTTGTTATCTACAGGTAAGATTGAGGCTGCAATGCATACTAGCAGATTATTCCATTGTCTGGCAGGTTTTTATTTTGTTTCTCCAGTTTTACTACTGCTTTACCCACTTGCCGACCAGCTACTGCAGTAAATCGACGTTGCCTTACATCGCTTCACATTGTGGCCACTAGGGGCGCTCGCAGCCGATGCGGGCATGATGACCGGGCACCCATGATGACTCGTGAAAGAGCGAGAACCGGGATCTGTGTGTAAACGCAGATTCCAGTTTCAGGGGAGAAATGAGTGATCGTGTTTTCATACAAGGTATTAACAGCAGCGATCTGTCGTCTCCCCTAGTAAGTCCCACCCCCTTCAGTTAGAACAGTTAACCCCTTCCCTGCCAGAATTTTTACAGTAATCGGTGCATTTTTATAGCACTGTTCGCTGTAAAATTAATGGTCCCAAAAATGTGTGTATGTAATATGTATGAGTACATATTGGCCTAAAGTGTGTGTGTGTGTGTGTGTGTGTGTGTGTAATTATATATATATATATATATATATATATATATATATATATTTTCAAAATTGTCTATTTTGCACTATATTAACTACTTGCCGACCGCCCACCGCCGTTATACGTCATCACTTTAGAGATGAATATCTCGGTAACGGTAGCAGCTGCTGCCACAATCGAGATATTCATCTCTTCTGTGGGCGGCCGTGTTAACGATAATGGCGGTCTCCGCGGCGAATCCGCCGCGAGATCGCCGTTATCGGTGGCGGGAGAGGGGCCCTCCCGCCGCTGTTCCGCGCCCTCCGCCGCTTACCGGAGCCGTCGGTAGCGGCGGAGGAGATCGCGACCATCCGGCAGCTGAGCGGGGACGAGACTGAAGGAAAAATCTCCTTCGCCCGTCCCCATAGCTCCGCTGGGCGGAAGTGACGTCAAAACGTCAGTCCCGCCCAGCGTCTTAAAGAAACATTTTTTTTTTTTTGTCATTTGAAAAAATGACATTTCCAAATTTTTTATTTTTTTTTTGCATTTAAGCCTAAATATGAGATCTGAGGTCTTTTTGACCCCAGATCCCATATTTAAGAGGACCTGTCATGCTTTTTTCTATTACAAGGGATGTTTACATTCCTTGTAATAGGAATAAAAGTGATAATTTTTTTTTTTTTTTTTTTTTCAGTGTTAAAAATTGTAAAATAAATAAAAATAAATGCGAAAAGCAAAAAAAAATTTTTTTAAAGCGCCCCGTCCCGACGAGCTCGCGCGTAGAAGCGAACGTATACGCGAGTAGCGCCGACATATGAAAACGGTATTCAAACCACACAAGTGAGGTATCGCCGCGATTGTTAGAGCGAGAGCATTAATTTTAGCCCTAGGCCTACTCTGTAACTCAAAAAATGCAACCTGTAGAATTTTTTAAACGTCGCCTATCAAGATTTTTAAGGGTAAAAGTTTGACGCCATGCCACGAGCGGGCGAAATTTTTAAGCGTGACATGTTGGGTATCATTTTACTCGGCGTAACATTATCTTTCACAATATATAAAAAAATTGGGCCAAATTTATTGTTTTATTTTTTCATTTAAAAAAGTGAATTTTTTCCAAAAAAAGTGCGCTTGTAAGACCGCTGCGCAAATACGGTGTGACAAAAAGTATTGCAATGACTTCCATTTTATTCTCTAGGGTGTTAGAAAAAAAAAAATATATAATGTTTGGGGGTTTTAAGTAATTTTCTAGCAAAAAAAAATGGTTTTGTCTCGTAAACACCGACTCTGAAAAACAGGCCCGGGGCTAAAGTGGTTAAAAAAAAACGCAAAGGTGATCAAATTCCACCAAATGAAAGCTCTATTTGGGGGGGGGGGGGAGAGAATGTGTAAATTTTGATTGGGTACAGCGTCGCACGACCGTGGAATTGTCGGTTAAAGCGACGCAGTGCTGAATCGCAAAAAGTGCTCTGGTCAGTAAGGGGGTAAATCCTTCTGGGGTTGAAGTGGTTAAGGTTGTCAATTTGCCACTCTTCCTGAACAATAATATGATAGTCTGTCAGAATTATCCTTAACCAGCTGTCTACAGAGAATATGAAGGGCGCTTGCAGCATTACGCAGAGCGGGTATGGACATGCAAAAGTACAGGAAGCAATCAGCTAACTCACAAGGAGGCGTGGGATGAAGAACAGGAAGTGGCAGAACTGTGAGTAGCTGTATGTTGGCCTAAATGTGTTTGGTTTTTTTTTTTTTTTTTTTTTTTAAAGATCTATTACAAAATGCAAGATTGGATCCAGTTTTCTGCACCCCATGATTTTTCTCAATGTTAACTTGTATTTTTCTTTGTCAACAATTATCTGGACATGAATGTTATCAAATTAGAGTTTTTTTGGGTGGGGTGGAGCGGAGCCTGATGGGGTATAGAGTTGTTCCTCATCAAGTCTGCTTTACTTTTGATCGACAGCACATGGAACTACTCTTGTTTCCCTAAATGGCTGTGCCCACCCAGTGACAAGTCATTTAGAGCATTGCTAGGTTTGGGTAATGACTTCCTGTATCACCAGCTCTTTTTTGAATCTAGGAGCCAGTTTTTTTTTTTTTTTTTGTTTTGTTTTTTATCGGCTTCCCGGCACCCAAAACTGTATGTCCTGGGCAATAGGAATTGCTTATGCCTAGTGTCAAATGGAAAGGCTTTTTAAAAAAAAATAAAAAAAAAATCGAGTACTTCTTTTATTTTATTTTTTATTTATTTTTTCGCATTGTCTTTTGAATTCACCTGAATCTGTACCTACTGATAGAGGGACCTGCATTGTATGCCAACAAGGGACTCAAGAATAAGTCCGCCTTTTAGATCTTTAATGCGTTGACAGGACAGAGTAATGTATTCAAATCTAGTTTACAAATGAGATCTGCCAGCACAGTACAGACATGGTTAGTTATGGTATACATTACTTCCCCCATGGCGGAGGTAAACTTTAAAAAAGAGATGAGGTATTTTTGAACTGCACATCTGGCAGTTTTTCATTTTAAGGCCCCATGCACACGAGATGCTGCTAAACTCGAGTTCAGAGGCATTTGGGCATTTTTTTTTCTACTGCCCCTGAACTCATTTAATGTTATCCTATGTGTCCATGCACACAATCAAGTTTTTTGGCGTTTTAAAGCAGTTGGGTTTAGGGCCGTTTTTTCAGACGCAAAATTTTGGGTTCAGACGCTAAACGCGGTACCGGCGTTTTGCCGCGATTTCGTTTATAGGCGTTTTTAAAGGTGACCTATCTTTTTACATTAGAAATCTCAAATAATGGCAAATTATGAAAAAACATAAAAAAAATGTAATTGCTTGCATTGTGGACAATCCACAACTTGTGGCAGGTGATGTGGCCATTGGACAATCCACATCTTGTGGCAGGTGACATGGCCAGGTGACGTGGCAAATGGATAATCCACAACTTGTGGTAGGTGACGTGGCCAGGTGATGTGGCAGGTGACGTGGCCAGTAGATAATCCACAACTTGTGGCAGGTGACATGGCAAGTGTACAATCCACTACTTGTGGTAGGTGATGTGAACAATCCACAACTTGTGGCAGGTGATGTGGCCAGGTGACATGGCCTGGTGATGTGGCAAGTGGACAATCCACAACTTGTGGCAAGTAACGTGCCAGGTGAACAATCCAACTTGTGGCAGGTGATGTGAACAGGTGACGTGGCCAGGTGATGTGGGAAGTGGACAATCCGCAACTTGTGGCAGGTGATGTGGCCAGGTAACATGGCAAGTAGACAATCTACAACTTGTGGCAGGTGTCGTGGTCAGGTGACGTGGCCAGTGGACAATCCACAACTTGTGGTAGGTGACGTGGACAGGCGATTTGGCAAGTGGACAATCCACAACTTGTGGCAGGTAACGTGGCCATGTGACGTGGCAGTGGACAATTCACAACTTGAGGCAGGTGATGTGGCAAGTGACACGCTAAATACACGTACACTGCTGCTCTCTCAGCTGCTACTCACTCTGGTCTCACAAAATGGCTGAAATGGTTAAATAATACTGTTTTTTGAGCTTAGGGCGGGTCTTATGTTTCTTAACCAAACGCTTATAAACGCAAACGCGGTAAAACGCTGCAAAATTCGCAGCAAAAACGGGCATTTTAAACGCGGGTTTTTGCGTTTGAAAACGTGTGTTTAGATGAGTTTGCATCTGCATCTCGTGTGCATGGGGGCCTAAGGATTCACTAGTGATTAGTAAATGATACAATCATGTACGGTAAAAGATTTTGCATTGGAGAAATTGGTCAATCTCAATACTGTGCAGTAGAAGAGTATATCTTGAGGGCCATCACCCTCACTATACTCGAAACCCCATCCTATGTACCCGTATCAACAGGATAATGGTGAATTGAAGATCTTTAAAAAGCTGATAAAACAGATGAAGGGCAACACACTTTTATATGTAAATGAGAATGTAACGGTGTTATCCCAATTTGGCTGCAGATTTGGAACTATACTCTAAATTAAGCCTTTAATGATCTTTAGCTTATTTTAATAAGTTATTTGATAACTCCCCCAGTAAATGAGAAAAGAAAAAGGGGGTTCCCCTGGGTGGACTTTTAAGGCACTAATAATATTTCAAAATATACAGGATATTGAGAGTAAAAGTTTTATTCACAATTGTACATATTCATCAAAAAGTGTTTAAATATTAAATTAAAATACAGAATTCCAAAGATTGTCACCATATAGGTAAATACAAGAACCTTCTTTACACCCGACGCGTTTCAGAATAACCTTCAGGGGTGTGTAGAGAAGGACAATTGGTTCATGTATTATAAAGGATGGTGAATATTTCATTGGATACGTTTTAAAAGAATTGAAAATATACAGCACGCTGGGTTCAAGCAATGGGGTTGCCAGTCAAAAAAGGTATCGGATGTACAATTAATGCAAGTTTTGGATGTTCATCCCGTTAGGGAGAAATTATTCCAAAGATCAAGATGCCGGTGGATCAGCCAGAAGGGATATACTGGGACTGGATTGGAGGTCCCTGATTATGAGATCCGCAGCAAACCTAATGTCCGCTGTCAAAGAGTACACTGAATTGACAGGAGAAACATCACGGCTTGCTAACCCAGCATTCTTTGCTCGCCCTTTTGGCTGCTGGGAGAGATGACGTATAGCTACATGATCTCGCCCAGCAGAGCTGACCTGCCGCCGCATAACTGCGTCGGCTGGTCGGCAAGCATTTAAAGATCTCAATTTGAATTAGTGTCGAACTACTTGGATACCTCTGCCATTTACATTAGAGGTCTGGTAGTTTCTCCACAATGGGTGTGTATGCATGCATCCTTTAAAAAAAAGAAAGTGCTTGAGCCACAAATGCCTGTCCTTTATGTGATTGTGCAGATGACTACCTTTCGTAAGGGGCTTGATGCATTTATTTGATCCTTCTCAGTAAATAAAATTGATCACCTACAGACCCTACATGGGGCCTTTCTGCCTTTTCTCCTCTCGGAATAGGATGAGCACCTTTTTGGGGGTTTAAACACACAATGTTGGCCCCGTCAGTTTAATAAATGTGTTTCACTGCATCTGCTAGTTAAAGCCCAACTCCAGCCCAAATGTTTTGTTGCAATTTATCTCTCCCTTGGCAAGATTTCTAAATATTTCATTGCCCGAATGGTGTTTGAAATCCTCCCTCCCAATATAAACTACATAAAAAAAAAAAAAAATTATCGGAACCTTTCACTAGTCCAAAACAGCTAGGTTTACATTGATGCTGCTCTACAAGCTGCATATTATGTGCCCATGCATTTGCATTGGGCTGCCATGCCACCTGTAATGCAAGGTAGAGGTCCCTGCAGCATTTTTAGAAATCGCAGCCTGCACTGGAAACAAAGTGCAGTGTGGTTCCCAGTGTGAGTTTGATTTTGTGTGTGTGTGTGTGTGTGTGTGTGTGTGTGTGTGTGTGTGTGTGTGTGTGTGTGTGTGCCTTTTTAGGATTAATGGCACCTGCACGTATACTGCACATTTTTCTGTGCAGGCGGCTGTAGGAACCACCCACATAGATGTGAACCTAGAACAGTATTTTTTTTGTTTGACCTTTTTTTAAAGTGTTTTAAATTCTGCTCATCTTGTTTATGGTGTAAATTTTCTTTGTAAAAGGCTGAAAGAAGAGTTTCCCATGTGGTATGAGAAGCCGGTCCTGGAGTCGGTTCATCATAACACTCTGTCTTTGGACAAGCTGGTTGACCAGTCCTGGATGGAGATAATGACAAAATACGCCGTTGATGAAGAGTGTGACGTTGAGGTATGTGACCTGCATGCACCACTAAATTGTATAAAGCCTTACAGCTACATGCAAGATGTTTTAATGGTAGTTGAGAGAGGAAAAAATTGAGCGCCTTGAATTTTTCCGTAGTGTCATGTTAGAGCATGTGTTTTATTGGTTTTATGTGATGGACCAACAGAAAGTAACACAATTGTGACGTGGAAGGAAAAATATCCTATCTTCCGTTCATGGACGGACACAGCAGCAATTGACCTTAGGGTATTATCCTCCCATTTAGGAGACTAGGCAGAAAAAACGGCATGTTAAGTATTGAACACTCCACACAGTACAGTACCTCCCAGGGGGCGGTTCCCCCGGGTACATCCCCCACACTCTGCTCTGCAGCCCCAGTTTTTTTTCTGCCTAGCAAGGAGAATGAAATGTCTCCTCTGGGCCTATGTGCTCTGAGGCTTTTTTTTGCAATTTTCTTGCTTTTTTTTTCTTTTTCTTTTTCCCCTGCATTTTTGGATCCTGAGATCTACAATCAACTACCGACTGGGTGACAGGCTGGATCCTCGATCCTTTTAGTCCCCCCCAAGTTCGGCCATCGAGCGTGTGTCGGTTTTTAGATACGCGCTGGGACGTCCACGACATGCCCCGTTGCTCCAGGGGTGGCCGGTGAGCTATATGCTCCAGGGCACACATATGACCGGGCTCCATGTCACAGTGTGCCGTGTGCTCCAGCCATGATGTAACTGCGCGGACGTTTGGTTCTGTCCGGGATGCCTCCAGCCGGTGATCACAGGATGGATAAGTAGCAGTCCCCTTGCTTTGGCAGGGTGGTGCGGCTGGTGCATTCCTGGGGAGGTCGATCTGGGGTCCGCCCTGCTTTCCTCTCTCCCTCCCCGCATTCTGGGTGGTCGGCCGTGAGGTGGGGGGTCCGCCTGGGGGGCTCCATCCTGTTGCTTGGGGCTGTGTCTGCTATCGGGGGGTGCTGTTTGGCTGCTGTGTGCGGGGGGGCCTGCCCGGGGGTCCCGGGTGTTTTTACTGTATGTGTGTCACTGTTTTTACTGTGCGATCGCGGCCACCATTTTGGCCTTTATTAGAGTTCGGCCATTTTCTTGTAGCCCACATGCTCTTTTTGCATGTCGGCGGCCATTTTGAAAGGGGTTTTTGCCTCTAGTGGCTAAAATGTCGCGAACGGCTCCAGCACACTTCCTGAGGGACAGCACGGAGCAGTGCTCTGGGGCAGACAGCAGCATACAGGCCTGGTCAGGTGGTGAGTCCTCTGTTCTCTGCTGCGGCCTGGAGGGGGGCCTGTGGGTCTTGCCTTGCACTCCAAGGGTGGCAAAATGGTGGGTCAACATGGCGTCCGAACCGAATGCTTCTCCCCCAGACATGCCAGAGTTAACCCTTAGTGCCCCTGTACCTGCGGCCTTTGTGGATGCTATGACGGCAGTCCTAGAGGAGTTTGTTGCCAGGATTGGAGCATAAAAATGTAAAATGATAAAGATTTTTTTTTTTTCTGAAATAACAAACATGCTATCTTATCAGTGCTTGCAATGGCCCCGAACCTAATTTTTCTGGGGTTCCCTGCCAGCGCCCTCAGTTACCCTTTCATGTCTGCCAACATGGCAAGCTGCTTGCTATGGGGGCAGATGTGCAAGCCTGATCCAGAGCAGGGCTAGGTGCACCTATTTACACAGTGCGGCTCGCCTCCGCCTCCTTGCTCCCTCCTTACTAAATTTGACTGACAGCAGCAGGAGCCAATGGCCCCCAACTTCTGTCGGTCCATGTGTGAATAGGGAGACAGAAGAAGACTGCACCTGGACACTGCACGTGTTTGTTTTTTTTCTCTATAGTGCAGGGACTAACTTTTATTATAGCATATAAAATTACAACATGTCATATTTAATGATATAAAAAATTACCTTTCCTTTTCAGACTCCAGAATTGTAACTTTGTGTAAAAGTCAATGAGATATGGAAACCTGGAGGTGTTCTGTAATTGAATTTCTATTTCAGGTTGGCCCGGAGAAATACTTGCGTGGTAAAATAGTCAAAATTCATCCTCTTGAACAAGATGAGACTGGAGCAGAAAAGAAGTCTGGGTCTTGTGATTCTCCATCCAGTGACAAGGAAAACGCCAGCCAAGTGGTAGAAGATGAACAGATGAAGGAAGAGACTACCCGCCTAGACAGCTTAAGTGCTCTAAGAGAAAGTAAGGATCCCCTTTTTTTTGCAATGTTCTATATCTATACAATGTGTACAGTAATACTTTACTGTTTGCATTCTAGGTATAAGCCATAGTTTCACCCTACTAAACATTTAACAAGACAAATATTGACTTTTAGATGGAGGCTTTCAATAAAGGATAACTGTATATGTCTACATCTGTTGCTCAACCATGAATGTGGTACCACATTTTCTCCAAACCTGTATCAGTTGGATTGGCATGTGTATAGACTGGTGTAAGACACAGGATCAGCTTGTCAGGCTCTAGCAAAATGGTTGCGGTCTAGACGCAGAACCTCTATTGCATGAATATGAGTAAAGGATGGCTTCAACTTATATTTTTCACCTGTAGAGGGCTCCTCATACGCTTCACCTCTTTCAGGGCCTAATCATAGAGGCCGCTCTATGATCCGTTATTTTAATTGCAGTTAAATGTTATCTCGCAGCAAATGCGCCACAGGGACCACTTTTATTTTGTAGACTATCGCCCACAGAACAAGAGGATACTGGGGTTATGTCGGCTAGCTGCTTACATGACTGTATTTAGCATTAAATTAATGATGTAAATGTACTGTGGGCGGTTGTCAAGTTGTTGGCCTAAACAAAAGTGGTTAAAGTAGAATTGTGTTCATAGAATCTGTGGTATTGCCCTTGCAGAGCCAGTATTTGAATGCAGATCATCGCAAAACTGTTTAGTCTCCTTCCTTGCAGTCCCCACCGCCACTGTTTAGCTGCTGGGATCAAAGGACGTGTGTGTGTGTTGAGTCACCAGAGTTGTAGCTTACACAGGGCTATGGATGGCGCTGTTTGATTCCTGCTGTTGAACAGGGGAGTAAGCATATGATGGTTGGCAGGGGGGGGGGGGGGTTTAAAGCGGATCTGTTGCTTTTTGAGTTGAATGAGGGTTGCACAGATTTGCTTTAATGTTCATGTTTTAGTATTGAATTGGAATAATCCAGAAAATTGACGCCTATATAAACTACATGTCTCTTAGGTGACAGAGCACGACGTTCACCCCGTAAACTACCTGCCAGTTTAAAAAAAGAAGAGAAAAAATGGGCTCCACCTAAATTTCTAGCACACAAATATGATGTTAAATTGCTAAATGAAGACAAGGTGAGACAGATGTTACCATTGCTTTCACTAAGTTTTTTTTTTTTTTGTTTTTTTTTTTGTTTTTGTTTCAGTAGCTTATGCTTTGAAAATGTTTGATAGTTTCCAAGATTGCACACCTTTTATGGATTTAATGATGGCCTTCAGGGGGGATTGTGTGTAGGGGTGTGTTGTCTGTGTTTTTTTTTTTTTTTGTGTGGAGAATGGATGTATCCCCTCTACTGAATGGGGATTTTTTTTTTTTTTTTGTACTTTCAGAATTCTTAAACTCGCTGTATTAGTAGTCATGGTGGAATCTTATGCAGCTTCCAAATTAGTTACCCACAGCCAAAGCTTCGGGCAACATACACAGACACTGCTGGGGAAGACGCAGGTCCAGCCTGCAAAGTCACTTTTGGTGCTGGATCCTGCGTTGTCTACTAGGCATGTATCGGGTTAGCCAGGGCTCGACAAAATCTAGGTGCCCGGTCGCAATTGTGACCCCGCGCCGCCAGTAATTGAGGCCGAGGCTTTGTGGGCTAGAAGGCTGCAAAGCCACGGCCTCAATTACCGGCCGTCGCGGCCCCGCCGCCACAGGATTCTGTCTCCGTGCGCCCTCCACGTGACCGCGACGGCCGGTAATTTAGGCCGCGGCTTTGCAGCCTTGTGAAGGCCCAAGCTTCCTTCTGTGACCTGGTGCCATCTGGTGGTGGCTGTTGGCATTACAAGTAAAACAGCAGTTCTAATGTGTGTGTGTGTGTGTGTGTTTTTTTTTTTTTTTCTGTTTTCACTGCCATCTCCTTTCCTCTAATTATAACCCCCAAACATAATAATTTTTTTTTAATATATATATATATATATATATATATATATATATATATATATATATATATATATATATATATAAATATTTTTTATATTGTGAAAGATGTTACGCCGAGTAAATTGATACCCAACATGTCACGCTTCAAAATTGCGTCCGCTCGTGGAATGCCAAAAAACTTTTACCCTTTAAAATCTCCATAGGCGACGTTTAAAAAAATTCTACAAGTTGCATGTTTTCAGTTAGAGGAGGTCTAGAGCTAGAATTATTGCTCTCGCTCTAACGATCGCAGCGATACCTCACATGTGTGGTTTGAATACCGTTTACATATGCGGGCGCTACTCACGTATGTGTTCGCTTCTGCGCGTAAGCTTGGCGGGACGGGGCGCGTTTTCTGGCTCCTAGATTCCAAGCAAATTTGTCAAACCCTGGGGTTAGCTGAAGGGTGCTATATATTTACTTTAATGTAACCCAGTCTCTGAAGACTCCCCTGCTGTGGGGCTATGCCTGTCCCCAGTAGACCAACCAGGGGTATTAAGGCTTAATCTCTACACTCTCCTGCATAGAACTAATCTACAAGGTTTTAATTAGTGCCCTGTGTGACTGCCCTGGTGGTATCTTCTCTTCTCCCCCCCCCCCCCCAATCATTGTGTAACCTTACTAAGGGTTGGCCCAGGCTGGTGTTGGGGTCATACCCCTGTCCTCCCTCTTGCCTGATTTGTGACATTTGGTAGTATGATTGCTCAAGGGTTAATTGCCACCACTTTAACACCTCCACAAACATCTTTGGGCAACTTCAGCAAACTGCGTATGAGACGTTATTTTGGGACTTGGCATGTTCAGATCCACATGTGTCCATGCCAGCTGCTTTTGTCTCACCCTGGGCAACTCTGATGTGAAGAAAGATCCAAAAGCGACAATCAGTGGAGATGGGAATATCTGCAGCGTATTTGTGTCTGGGGACTTGGAGAAACCTGCTGGTTTTAACTCGCTTCTTGCCTCCTAGAGTATTCTCTGCAGAGGACCCACCCACTCTTCATGGCAGAGCACAGGTGGAAGTTGTCAGGGGGGGGGGGGGGGGGTTCTACCACCATGCTGGCAGAGTGGCACTGACCCTCACTGGGGTTTCAACTGCTGAGTTTGCCAAATTGTCAACCCCTGATTCTGTACCTTCGGGTGTATCCATTGCCCCATCAGTAGTGCTGCACTCCTTGTACTTTAGCAGGGAGAGTTTTTCAGCTTCTGCCTGCCCTCATAGGACTGATTTTGAATCCTGTTTGATTCGTTGCCTGCAAGGATTGTACTACTCTCTAGAGTTGGTTTCTGACACTAAAGAACAAAGTCAAGTTAAGGGTCCAAAAAACTTGGTCTCAATGATGATGCCTATAAGGATACATGTGATTTTCAACTTATGAAAACTTTTAGTTTTCAAAGTCACAAAAATACAAATAAGACAATGCCCTTTACACCCAACAAGTATTAAAATTGGACAATGTTTTCTCGTGGCTACAAAAATTGTTAGGATTTCACTAATCCCTTTGTCATTGAGCCCAAATGGATCTTAACATCAATCGGCCCCAGTGAGGTTGCGAGACCACCTCTCCATATACCTCATCTATATTAAAGTGGCAGATATATATTGAAACATAGAGATCCACTCTTATTAATTAGTAATCCCCAACAGTAATGAGAGTCCAGCTTGTCCAAATAAACTGGATCAATGCTGCAAGAGGGTAATTATCACTTTAGTTTAAAAATGGTGCACCAAGTAGTATTGCGTAGCAGGAGGTCAATGGGGGGGGGGGGGGGGGGGGACTTTTTGCATAAGACAAATTTGTAGCTTATGAATTGCAGGGAACTTGGCAGGGCTAAGCAGTAAGGCCCTTTTCACACTGAGTTTTTCAGGTGGTTTAGCGCTAAAAATGGCGCCCAAATACCGCCTGAAACTGTGAGGCGATACGCTGGCGTGAGAGAAAAAAATCTCCTGCAAGCAGCATCTTTTGGAGCGGTGAGAGGATTGGTGTGTACCGCTCCTTCCCATTGAAAACACTGGGACACCGCAGTAATACGCCTCTGCAGAGGCCCATTGCGGGCGGCATTAAACCTTTTTAAGCCGCTAGCGGGGGTTAATACTGCACCGCTAGTGACCGAATTCCGTGGCAATTCCAACGGTATAGCGCCGCCGCTATACCACCACCGCACGTCCTGCCCCAGTGTGAAAGGGGCCTAACAGTGAGGCAATAGCCAGCAGATGTGACAACTCTTGTATTGCAAGATGCCAAGAGTTTGATTGTCTTGGCTCAGAGTTGCTCCTTGACATAAATTGCAAAACAGACATTGAAACAAAATGCAGCTTCTAGGTATTGCACATGCTGTATCCCAGGATAAGAAAGCTCACAGATGTACAGGGAGGGCAATGGCAGCACTAGTAGCGGTTCACACACAAGCACATAGCAGTGAGCAAGCGGAGAAGACGGGCTGTCACTTGGGCAGGGAAAATGAGCTTTATGGCATGAAGCAGATGGGCTTAATATCTCCATATGTCAACACCTCTGTCCACATAAAGTGATTGCCACACTGACTTCTCAGGTGGCTTATGGCCCCGCTATAGCAGCTATCGCCTCACTGTGGTATGTTAAGCTGCGAGGACAACACTTATTGAGTAAGCTGGCAGATTCTTTTGCAAAAAAATGTTGTAATGGTTTCTAATGCACCTATGCAGGGGTCTTTTATCTGGAAGGGGATAGTGGGGCTGGCAAGAAAATGAAGGGGGTTAAAGAGATCATTCTGCCATTTTATTACATAAAATCTGTAACCCTAATTCAGTAGTAGTCGATTCAGTTGACTCCAATGTATTCACAATTCCAAAACACTGTAGAGGTGTCCCATTTTGGCCTTCAAGTTCATCAATAAATAATCTGGAAATTCTGCATACAATTCTCCAGGTCGGTCATCGCTTCAATGCGATTTCCTTGCTTCTCTGAACATCAGATGCTTATATTGCCTGTCACCTTTTTTTTTTTTTTTTTTTTTTTTTTCCCTCTGCATCAACTTTTTTTTGTGCATTTTTTGCCCTAGGTCATCAACCTTTTTGAATTTGTAGCGCTTTTCTTTAGCCTCTCCAGCTGTGGCTTGCATCAGTCACCAGGGCAGGACCAGAAGTCAAGCAGCTCAGTGAAGTGGCACCTGATTTTTTGGGGGACAGAATGTCACATTCTGGCCTTGTCAGCTGTACTTATTCCAGGTTTGGAAAATTGACAGATGGACTTTCTCAGGCTCCAGCAACTGAACATGGGATTGTGATCGCTACACCTGAAGGTGTTCCAGGACATTGGTCCAATGGATACTGGAGCACTTCCTGGTGGATCAGTCTTTTGGTTTAGGATCTCTTCTGAATAAGGAGTTTTCCCTTTTTTACCTCGGGACATCGATCTTCTGTCCCGCTCAGAAACGCACTCGAGAGGTGGCGATTCATTCTTTGAATATTTGAGCTGCTATAATCTAGCTTTCTTGAGACCATCTGCTTGCATATCTGTGCTCCTGGAAGGATTTTGCAGGCTGCTACCCATGCCTCGTGTACCAAATTTCAAACTGGGACACTGTAAAATCGACATAAACAGAATGTAATGATTTCTAAATCCAGATTTTATTCACACTATACATAGAAAAACCAATCAAATTTTTTAAACTGAGAAAATGTATCATTTTTAAGAAAAGGTAATTTTTTTAAGTGGCTTTGTTTTATGTGAATTTTAGTGTCTTCACTTTGGGGCTGTACTAGATCATTGCTTTCTGGACCTTTTTATCAAGCTTTGCAGGTTTGTAAGGCTGTCACCAGGTCTTCGGTTCACACTTTTTTTTTTTTTTTTTTTTTTACTAAGCTTTACCAGGTGGATGTTCAGGCCTTGCTGCTTTTGTTCACAAAGGTCATTGCACTGCTATTTGATTGGAGTACTGAACCTCCTGATTTAAAAACAAAAAAGCTCTATTAAAAAAAAACTGACGTAAAAAGCAGTGAGAAACACCATTACAAAGTAAAGGTTGATTTCCATAAAGAAAACCTAGAATCATTCCAAATCGGTAATTTCCTGTAAAGAGCGAGCTAGTGAGAGAGCATGGCATATAATTATATATACAGATTTCAGTAGCACAATAGCATGCAGAGACAACGGTAGTACTGATTGGCGTATGATGGTGCAATGTATTTACCATTTTTGTAACTTTAATTTCAGTCTATGCATGTAGAGCTTTGTTCTAGCCATCTTTCCCAAGTCTTATGATACTTAGCCGGGCACCTTTGACTGTATGTATGATTTTCTTATATGGCGGCATAAGCTTAAAGTGGTTGTAAACCCTTACAACTCACTTTTTGCTACAGGTAAGCCTATGACTTTTAGCTGTAGCTGCCCTGGATATCGCCTAAACCTGAACGGTTTAGGAGATATGCCCTGTATTTGCATGTGCCAATATAATTGCACTGAAGCAATGGCATGTATGTGCTGTTGCTCTCAGTGAGTGTGCTGTTACCGGGGGATCGTACGTGGGAGTGATGTCGTCATGGCTCCAGCCAATCACAGCTGCGAAAGCGATACTCAGTTACTCCAGGACGACATGTCACCGGCCGGTGCTGTGTGCGGGCACCTGATCCCAGGTGAGTATTGCATAATAAGCTAGTATGCCTTTTTGTCTTGCAGGTCTTTGTTTGTTTTTTCTTTCTGCACATGATTGGGTGTTCAGAGAGAACAGAAATTGGCTTTTCACTTGACTGGATAATTCATGTGTATATTCACTCAATTTTGAGCAAAGATTTACCACTTTCGTAAACCTGACTGTGAAAGACCTTATTCTTGTCCTTCGACAAACTTCAGTTCTGTCAAACTGTTCTCATATAAAAGTGCTTAAAATTGCTAACCTACTTTTCTTTTCCTCCTTTTTTAATATATTCAGGTCATCAGCATGGTTCCTGTGGAAAGTCTGTATCGCTCAGAGCGCCCTCCCAATAAAGAGATACTTCGTTACTTTATTCGTCATAATTCTTTGCGGATAGGCACAGGGGAGAATGCACCATGGGTTGTTGAGGATGATTTGGTTAAGAAGTACTCCTTGCCCAGCAAGTTCAGTGACTTTTTACTGGATCCACATAAAGTAAGTTTTAATGACGTTTACTCTGGTTCAGAAGAGCAGCTCTACACTTTATTTTGGGTTAGGGTAGATGTGGTGTGCATACAGTATGTATGAATGACCTATGTGTAGTTAGTAAAACGGACTGAAATTAATTACTGGTCATTAAAAAATAGATGTACACCCTCCCCTCTTCTTCCTCTTCTTTTTTTTTTTTTTTTTTTTTTTTTTTTTTTTCGATTGAATCCTCTGAGAATCTGAATTTAGTGGTGGTTTGAATTTATTTGCACCACCACCTTCTGATCATAAACCAGGCTAATTTACATTCACTCTTCGGTGTCCGTTTTATGAAGCAGTGAAGAGCGGTGATCCCAAGGATCACCAGTGATCACAGCCCATAAACAGTTTATGAAACAGTGATAATCAGGGGGGAGAAGTGTTTGAATTTGTTCTCCCTCCGATTATCTCTTCACACAGTGAAGTCTCATAGACTGACACAGAAACGGCCAGTTTATGAAGCTGTGATCTGAGCTCTTCACTGGTGATCTGTGTCAGAATTCACACTCCCCGATTCACCATCTCGGAGCTGGTGAAGCGGGGAGTGAAGAGGAAATCCCAGGGGTTCTGAGGAGAAAGGAGGAAGATTTTTAACTTCCTTCTACCTCGTTCAGACCCCCCAACACTGTAACCATGTCCCCCTGTAATTTATATATATATATATATATATATATATATATATATATATATATATATATATATATATATATATATATAATGTGTGTGTGTGTGTGTATATATATATATATATATATGTATAAATGTATACATGTACATATATATAGTGTGTGTGTGTGTATATACATATTATGCTGGGGGACTTGTTATTTTAATTACATTAACCATGTGTCTTTCAGTGAACTGAGTGGTGATAATTTATCACTGCTCAATAAACTGACATCTCCGTATTTCTGTGAATTTCTGGTCCGTTCTCCACTGTTAGAAGCGTTGGAAGATCACTTCACTCCTCCAAGGGTGAAGCTATCTTCTCCGCTTCATAAACTGGCACACAGAGGAGAAAAATCTTCACCGTGAATGCCGGAGAAAGAAGCAGTGAATAGATTTCACAGCTTCATAAACGGACACCTTCATGACAGAATGACTCGCCATCAGTGAAATCAGGACTGGCAGGGCAGCTTCTGGTTTCAGCAGTGAGGTTAGGAACTGTTGCATACCATTTCTGGTCCTGTTGATTGTACACCATGTTTATGTATAAATCCCAATATAGTGCCTTACACATTGGGGCAATGTATTGTATAATTTAGTATCTCTTATGTGAGACCTGGTAAATATAACTATTATTTTTTTTATTAGTACATGACTTCAAATCCAACGCCACCAACAAAGAGGAAAAGTACAGGATCTACAGATCAGAAACCAAAAAAATCCAAGACTGATGGGGACAAATCTGTTCAAAAAGGCAAGAAATCACCCCTCAGCCCGAGTGTGTTTAGCCAGCTAAACCTCAAAAAAATTATGCAAGGTTCACCTTTGAAACTGAAAGACTTGGAAGGAAAATGCTCACCAGAGGATCTGCAAAAGTTAATGAAACTCATGAGTTCTAAACTTAATGCTAACAAGAAGGGTGCTTCAACAGGAAAAAAGAAAAGTGGAAAGTCTCAGGTAATCAATGGACAGAAAGTGTCTGGTAAAGTTCGCTCCCCTAAAAAGATACTGAAAAATTCAAAACTAAAGCAGATGACATTGCTGGATATGGCTAAGGCTTCCCCTAAAGCATCTCGACCTAGGAGTACCTCATCTACTCCCAAATCGGCTAGCAAGCCAAATAAAAGGCTTCCACCTGCTGCATTGCATTTGATTTCTTACTACCGTGAGAACAAGGACCGCGAAGACCGTAAGAGTCCTCTATCGGCTCTTATCTCTAAAGTGGCAAGGCTTCTTACTGATGATGAACGTAGTAGACTGCCTGATGAACTGAAAGACCTGGTACAAAAGCGTTATGAGCATTTGGAGGAGCGTAAGCGCTGGGCTATGATGACTCAAGCAGAGAAGGTGGAGCACATGAGGAAGAAGAGGGAGGTATTAAGAGAACGGCTTAAAGAAAAGGCTCGGGAACGAAAGCAGAAAGAGAAGCAGGAACGTTTAGAGAAGCAAAAGAGATTCGAGGACCAGGATGTGGCTGGCAAGAATTTGCCAACTTTCAAGTTGGTGGACACTCCAGAGGGGCTACCAAATGCTTTGTTTGGTGATGTAGCAATGGTTGTAGAGTTTCTCAGTTGTTACGCTGACCTGCTACTTCCAGATGGTCAGTACCCAGTAACTGCAGTTTCTCTTATGGAAGCCCTTGCTGCTGAAAAGGGTGGCTTTCTATACCTTAACAGAGTGCTTGTTGTGCTGCTACAAACCCTCTTACAGGATGAGATTGCAGAGGACTATGGTGAGCTTGGGATGAAGCTGTCAGAGATTCCACTCACAATGCATTCTGCTTCAGAGCTTGTTCGTTTGTGCCTCAGAAAATCTGATGCCCCTGGAGAAAGTGACAGTACGGAGAAGGGGGATGACGAAAGCGAGGGTTCTGCGGTTTTCCAGGATGACGAGGTGCAAGATGAATTTCTGGAGAAATTGGAAACGACAGAGTTTTTTGAATTGACTACTGAGGAAAAGCTTCACATCCTCACTGCTCTTTGTCACCGCATCCTTATGACTTACTCGGTACAGGACCATGTTGATGACAAGCAGCATGCATCAGGTGAGCTCTGGAAGGAGAGATTAGCCATGCTGAAAGAAGAAAATGATAAAAAGCGGGCAGCGAAACAAAAAAGGAAGGAACTGGAGGCCAAGGGTAAAGAGGAAGGAGTAGTTCCCAAGCAGCCCTCTAAGAAAGTTGAAAAAGGAAACAAAACCGATCCAGCACCAACAGAGGAAGGAGTAGTTCCCAAGCAGCCCTCTAAGAAAGTTGAAAAAGGAAACAAAACCGATCCAGCACCAACAGAGCAGGAACCTGAGGACATGATCAGTGCTGTGAAAAGTAGGAGGCTGCAGGCTATGCAAGCTAAAAGGGAAAAGGAGGAAAATGAAAAACTTACGAAAGGTAGGAATTTGGCTGCAGTATATAAAATTAAATTTTCTGAATTGTCTTAGGCCCCGTTCACACTGGGACGGGAGGCGCGGTGGCGGTATAGCACCGCTGAAAATAGCGGCGCTATACCGTCGGATTTGCCACAGGATTCGGCCGCTAGCGGTGCGGTATTAACCCCTGCTAGCGGCCGATAAAAAATTACCGCCCGCAATGCGCCTCTGCAGAGGCACATTGCGGGCGGTATTGCCGCGGTTTCCTATTGTTTTAAATGAGCGATATACACGCCGCTCCTCTCACCGCTCCAAAGATGCTGCTGGCAGATTTTGTTTTCTCTCCCGCCAGCGCATCGCCTCAGTGTGAAAGCCCTCGGGCTTTCACATTGAGTATGCAGTGCAGGAGTTTTTCAGGCGGTATAGCAGCGCTGTACCGCCTGAAAAACTCCTCAGTGTGGAAGGGGTCTTAATGTTTGTCATGAATATCAACACTTGAAGTTGAACATTATTCAGAAAATCAAGTCCTGCTAGATCACTTCTGGCTGGCCCCTTTTGCCAGGTATAGCTATGTAAAACATTAAACAGAAATGCCTTTAGTGTTTAAAATCCAGTAATACTGTCTCACCCTACTCTAATTTTAGGCACTGTCAAATCAGAGCCACTTGAGACTGATCTGCTAACAGCCTTAAGATTTACTGCTGCTCAGGTGCTCTCAACTTCAGCAATTGTATATTGTAGCACTAATCTTTTTTATTGCACGTTTTCAATTGCAGAAAGATTCCAAAAAGAGGCAGAGGAGGAGAGACTGCGCAAGCATAAAGCTTCTGCAGAGAAAGCTTTCCATGAAGGGATTGCAAAAGCAAAGCAAGTGCTGAGAAGATCGCCCATTGGCACAGACCGAAATCACAACAGGTACTTGGAAAGATTGTGTGGAAAGCTATTCAAAACAAGTTGTTTTTGTACAGTGCTGTATTTGCTGTCAGTGTGCCCACTACGAATATTCACCCTCTTTCTCTTGGTTAATGTTACTGGAACTATTGACATTTTGGTGATCCCCCTCACTTTGGTGACATTTTACTCCCACGTCTGTTCTCTAACAGGAAGTGATCAGAAATTTCTCCAATGGAACATGGACTGGCAAAATAAATCTTATCTATCAATAGTCCATTTTAAGCTTTGCCTAGCGATTCAATTTATTACTATGAGTCTGGAACAAGTGTGGATTCACCACCAGAATGAGCAACACATTAAGTCACTTTTAAAGCTGACCTACAGGCAACCACTAAAAACAAATGAAATGCATAATTGGGAGCTTCACCAAAAGGGTCGGCTTGGTTCTAAATTCCTGCCCTTATCTGGTATTTTCACGGTTTCAAGGGCACAGTGCTCTACTTGTACGTTAAGGGAGGTTGCACGTAAAATATTGAAGGCTTTTCTAAGGAATTGCTGAAGAACCTCTGGGTATATATCAAACCCATAAGGCCTCTGCCACTTTTGTCAGAAAAGTGTTCCAGCCTAATTTTAACCGCTGCTTCCAAAGTCCTCTTTGCTGGTTTTGGATAATGGCATCCAACATCCTCACGTGCTGTAGCCATGGTTCTCAGGGGTCTGGTGCGTCTTATGATTTCGGGTGCAAATTGGTTCCGAATTTTTGCCTGAATTCGTACCTGAATCTAAACCAAAGATGCACAGGATTTTTTTTTTTTTTTTCTGCCAACTGTGGCCGCCCCGGTACTGTGTGAACCGGCTTCATTGAGAGCTGCGGGATCATTCCCATTCCAGAGGGGAGAGAGGTTTCACCGTTCTGAAATGCAGTGGCAAAGTTTGTCTATCTCCAGTGAATAAATATGTTTCTCTGAATGCTGACGTTCCGACTGACGTAGTCTGTGGGAGGTCTGTCTCCAGCAGGTATATTTCCTGGCATCAGGGTTTACCTACATGTTCGGGTCTTTTCACCTCCCCAAAGATTTTTGTGGTTTTTGGTGAGGGCCACCACTTTCAGTATGTGGTTTGTCCTGTTCACAGCTGCCAGAATGTTCAACAAGGTCCCCTTGCCCTGCTGCATTGCTCATTGCAGGAGGACCACCCTGTAAGGGATCAGTCGGACAATGGCACAGCAGGTGCTGTACATAAATTTAGAGGGCACCAGAAATCGGGCTGCACAGGTGGAAATGGAACTCCTCCGCTCTTTGGGGGATTTTTGTTCCTGCGCTGTCCACATTCCAGTTGTGGAAAATTGGCAGGTAGATTTTCTTCCTTCTGATTTATTTGCCTCTCCACAGTTGCTACCAGGTCAGCTGTGCAGGATAGAGATGGGAACCAAACTGATTCTTGTGGCCCCAAATTTGCCAAGATCTTTTTTTTTTTTTTTTGGATGGAGCCACAAGGCTCTTCCCTCCTGAGCCTTTATTTCATTATTGCTTGCTCCAAACCGAGGATCACATGGTGTGAGTGGTTATACGAAGGGGTGTCTCGAGCTTTGATTGGCTTTGCCAATGTCCAATTACCTGACGGTGCAGCAATAAACCAGTCCATTTTTGGATAGAGGGGAGAGGGATTAGAACCGGTCAGTTTTTTATTTCTGTCTGTGCCCCAGTTAAGAGTTCTTCCTTCTTCCTTCTCTGTTTACCATTATCATTGAACCTGAAAGTAAAACCCAAAATTTGGGTTGTCCCCAGAAAAGGCAAAATCTTTCACTGGGGATTCCCGAGGAATTTCCTTAATTTGCAGTGTTTTCCTTTCACTTCCTGTATGGCTGTGACAGGAAGTAAAGGGAAATCTGCAGTAGGACACATATGGCGAAAAAATATACAACCCTTTGCGCTATCCAAAATAAGTTCTACGCCCTGTACTTCAAGAAAAGGATTTTACATGTAACAATCTTCCCCTCCCCCCTGTATGTGCCCACTCTTTCTTGCTCATGTGTTCTGTTTTATGCAATCCAATAAGCTGTCATGTTTTGTAAATCTAGGGTCCTAATATTTTGTGTATTACCGTTTGATTTTAACTTCGAAAAATGTTGCTTGTTACTAGGTATTGGCTGTTTTCTGATGGTGTTCCTGGACTGTTCATTGAGAAGGGCTGGGTACATGACTGTATAAATTACAGCTTCAGCCTTCCTAAGGAAGAGGATGAAGAAGAACCTGATGAGGGTAAGCAATTTCTCTTGTATATGGATGACACAGTATATATGCAATAATCTGATATCACTTGGCTTTTATCAGCAATTAACAAAGGTGATGTATATTCTGGTTTTGTTGCGATGCAAATGGTGGCAGTAGGATTCTGGTTCCTGCTGCTGTTTTTGAGCGGTTAACTGCTCTTTGTGCAGCCAGCGATTTACCCGCAGTGATTGCTGCTGGACACACTTTGTGAATCGCTGACTCTGAGAACAGCTACACATAGCGGTGGCTGCCGACAACCTGTCAAAGTGTACACAGCCACAGCTAGCCGCTCACCTATTAAACAGAAATGGGAGTTATGAGATACCTGTTGCTGCCATTCATACCATGGCAAAGAAGCTGTGTGGATATAGCCTAATATTGTCATGTTCTCTGTATGTTTTACAGCACTGCAGTATATAATTTGTTTTCATTTTATTAACTATTTTTATAGTTTAATCTGAGGTATGTATATCCACTGCAATTTTTATCTAACCTAGCGTGTGTGTTTTTTTTTTATTTTTATTTTTTGTGTGTGTATCTATAGGTAACATAGAGAGTGAAGATGCAGACAGCAGTGTTGGTGGCCCAGAGGATTCCATACAGAAAAAGGAGAAAGTGGTGGAGAGCACAGTGCCTAAACAAGGGCAGAATCTCTGGTGCGTGATATTCCTACCTTCTATGAACTTCGGTGTTTGGTTTCTATAATATACCATCTACTTACTATGGCTACTGGTTTACTTCTCCAAGAGTCTTTTGCTGCCCAAACTGCAAGGGTTTTAGATGCTCTTCTGTATCCAATGCACATGTGAACTCTGCCGTATATCTGATTTTAATAAGCTTTAAATATTCTTGATTTTATGTAGGTTCATATGTGATGCACAAAAGGAGTTGGATGAGCTTCTGGACTCGCTACATCCTCAGGGCTTTAGGGAGAACCAACTAAAGGAGAGACTACAGAAAAGGTTTGGTATCAAATGAAATACTTTGTGCTGACATTTTAATATAAAACTGAATAACCCATGAGTGCTAGGTGGATGGTCAAAGGTCCCTTTAAAGGAGAAGTTCATCAATGTAACATGCTACATGTTCAAACTCCTGCCTCTTCTCCTGCTCTCCCAGTGACCGTGGGATCTTCTCCCCGCACACAGTCAAATTTTAAAAATGGGCGCCCATGCAGGGCTCTGCCAACATGGCTGTCATCAATTTAGAGTACTGTGAGGGTGCTGCTAAATGCTCTAGTAGTCCATTGATTCCTCCTGCCATTTAGTAACTGCCCATATCGGCGGTACAGGCAGACGGTATGCCGAGTCTGCAGGATGCAGGCATTGCACGTGCATGTAAAAAAAAAGTACCCCCCCCTTCAAAAATGTGTATTTATGTGCCTATGATTAAAATCCTGTAATGCTGTCTCACCCTGCTCTGCACACTTGGTTGCTCTTTTTTGGCACTGTGCCAAAATTGTAATGGCTGATGTGCTGACAGCCTAAAGATTTACTGCTGTTCTGGGCTGTGGGCTTCAGCAAATTGGCAGCCTCCAGTAAGAAGGAAGAAACAATACTAAAGGCAGTTTACAGTATACACTAATTTTAGTAATGTATGTTCTTCGCTGAAGAACTATATCTTTATAGAGTTGTTAGAATTAATGTCCTGCTTTAATCTGTGCTTGTACAATGGTAAACCATTCCATTTACTTCAGCATAAAAGTGTATGTTCTCATTCAGCATGTGGATGAAGTCTCTGGGTAAAAAAAAAAAATGCCAAGCATTGGAGCCACTGCCCAATTACCCCACGCTCCTAATGTTGGGCCCACTTACAAAAAAAATTAACTACAGATAAGAAACCTACCCGAGCAGCACCCAATCAATGGCTTAATGGTTCAGCTAACAAGCGTATGTGTGCTGCTTTCACTCACAAATTTGGCTGGTTCTCCCCGATTTCAGCTCTGAACAGGGACTGAAGCCAGGGAAAACCAGACAGATCTGGCTTGTGTGTTTACAAACACACATGTGCTGTGATTGGACACTGCAATTTTAGCTGCGAGCCTGCTGACTAACTGCTGTGCCTGTAAACCCAAAGTTCAGTGCGACATACGGGTACGTCTCTGAGCCTGGGGGAGCCGCCAAACAGCAGTAAATGTACTGTTGACGGACAGCGAGCAGTTAAAAGGCCCACACACACATTTTTACATTGTTGCATTAAAGCTGCCTACTTTTTTTTTTTGCCATGTCAGACATGCACCATATTTTCGGACGCAGTACAACATAGTATGCTGTGTGTTACTGAGGTGTTGTGTATTCTGCGGGGCAGGAATGTTGGGTTGTAAATGAGTTTTACTACATTTTGGGACTTTTTTCTTTTATATTCAAGACTCAACATGCCTCTTGGCAAATACCTTGGGTGTCTCTCTTCCCAAAAGGGCCAATTGGATTTGTTCTATACTATCCTGGCATTTTAGGGCCTCTGAAAATGTGATGGGTATTTGGGAAATCCAATGTGTAGTTAACGCCCCTTGAAAGTCTGAAGCTGCTCATTCGATTTTGGGCCCCCTGTACATGGCTAGGCTTCCAAGAAATCTGTGGTATCCCCTTACTCAAAAGAAGTGGCAGAACGTGTGTAAAAACAAAAAAAACTTTCCATGGACTCAACATGCATCTGAACAAATTGCTTGGGGTGCTCACTTAAAAAAAAAAAGGGTTAATGTGGGTGGTGGTTATACTGTCCTGTCATGTTGGCGTCTCAAGAAATGTGATGGGCAGAAAGCTGGGGCTGCATAAGTTCCTAAATGTATGCAGAAATAGTTTTTATTGGAATTGTTTAATAAGGAAAAAAAAGCAAAACTTTTGGACTTTGCTTTTTTATTATATGAATAAAAAAAAGACACAACTGGATCAAACACCACCAAGAGCTTTGTGTGAAGAAAATTTATATAAATGCATCACTAGACCAAACTTGGTATGTTTTTTTTTTTTTTTTTTTTTTTTTTATAGCTAAATGGCTTCCTTTACCTTACTGCAGTCCTGGTTTCATGTCCTCATTGTTCGTTTTTGCTTTGATGTTGCTGTAATTCTTCTCTGTGCTGGACACTTCCTGGTTGTCTGTTTCCTGATCACCACAGTACTGGGAGATTCTAGTTTCGTTTTCCTAACCATCACTCTCTATGGCTCTGTCTAGCACAGAGGCATTAAATTGCATGCAAAAACTAAGCTAGCTGCAAAAACAAAAGTGAACCTGTAGGTACATGATTGATTTTTATCTATTTTTAAATCGTTTTTAAAAGGAATCGGTTAACTATTATGTCTCTATACCCTGTAAACAGTAATTTCAGCAAAAAAAAAAAATTTCCTTTAGTGACCCTTTAAGTATGACTCAATGTATTTACTCTGTGTACTGATTTAGTTAAACTGGCTTTTACATGCAGATATCAAGACATCTTGCATTCCATCCACCTCGCTCGCAAGCAGAACCTGGGTCTAAAGACATGTGATGGACACCAGGAGTTGCTGAATTTCTTGAGGAGCGATATTGTTGAGGTTGCCATGCGACTGCAGAAGGGAGGCTTGGGTTATCTGGATGATGCAACAGAATTTGAAGCCAGGGTAAGACGAGGATGGCATTGTCTTTAAATGGACACATCACCATTGTTGCAAATTTTTAACTTTTAGCATTTTGACAGGTTCGTTCCTTGGAGAATCTAAAAGATTTTGGCGAGTGTATTGTATTTCTCCAAGCTGCTGTCATTAAGAAGTTCCTACAAGGTTTTATGGCTCCAAAGCAGAAAAAGCGTAAACCTCAATCAGAGGAGGCAGCGGCCAAAGCTGAAGAGCAGGATGAGGAGAAGAAGATGGCAGAGGAAGCCAAGGTATGCTGGCATTTGATTTAGGAGGTACCTTTTTAAAGCAGTCTTGATTTGAAAGGTTCATTCTCTGGTGTGGTCTTCTTATTCATGCTTCATCACTTTGTGAGTCACTGACCTGGGAGAAGCATGTGCGTATGCTATGCCCTGACACCTGGAACACACATGCTTCTATGTCAGTGACTTTCCATCTAGTAAAGTAAGGGCATGCCCTGGAGAATTTGCCTGCATTAGAAGCGCACTTTGTTCTGTTTCTTCATCATGTGATCACTGTTGAAGTGGCGAATCTGGTTATAAATTGCCTGCTCTTCCCTTTCAGTAGGTACTTCATGACATGGACCATTCTACAATGTAGCCAGCACCATAGAACAGCATTTCACATAGAAAGGGCAAGAAATTCCATCCCCCTCCTCTTTATTTTTTTATTTTATTTTTGCACTTCTCAATATTCAGTGAGTAGAAAAGAATTGCTCCCCTTTTTAACCACTTCTCTACTTTGGGTGTTTTTCAGATTTGGCGTTTACAAGACTAAAACATTTTTTTTTGCTAGAAAATTACTTAAAACCCACAAACATTATATATTTTTTTTTTCTAATACCCTAGAGAATAAAATGGCGATCATTGCAATACTTTTTGTCACACCATATTTGCGCAGCGGTCCTACAAGCGCACTTTTTTTGGAAAAAAATCACTTTTTTGAATTAAAAAATAAGACAGCAATAAATTTGGCCCAATTTTTTTATATATTGTGAAAGATAATGTTACGCCGAGTAAAATGGTACCCAACATGTCACGCTTACAAATTGCGCCCGCTCGTGGCATGGCGTCAAACTTTTACCCTTAAAAATCTCGATAGGCGACGTTTAAAAAATTCTATAGGTTGCATTTTTTGAGTTAGAGTAGGCCTAGGGCTATAATTATTGCTCTCGCTCTAACGATCGCGGCGATACCTCACTTGTGTCGTTTGAACACAGTTTTCATATGCGGGCGCTACTCACTTATGCGTTCGCTTCTGCGCACGAGCTCGTCGGGACGGGGCGCTTTAAAAATTTTTTTTTTTTTTTTTTCTTATTTATTTTTATTTTATTTTTTACAGGGGAAAAAAAAAAAAAAAAATGATCACTTTTATTCCTATTACAAGGAATGTAAACATCCCTTGTAATAGAAAAAAGCATGACAGGTCCTCTTAAATATGAGATCTGGGGTCAAAAAGACCTCAGATCTTATATTTAGACTAAAATGACAAAAAAAAAAATGTTTCTTTAAGAGGCTGGGCGGGACTGACGTTTTGACGTCACTTCCGCCCAGCAGAGCTATGGGGACGGGCGAAGGAGATTTTTCCTTCAGTCTCGTCCCCGCTCAGCTCCCGAACGGTCGCGATCTCCTCCGCCGCTACCGACGGCTCCGGTAAGCGGCGGAGAGCGGCGGGAGGGGGGGGCCCCTCTCCCGCCACCGATAACGGCGATCTCGCGGCGCATCCGCCGCGGAGACCGCCGTTATCGTTACCAGAACCGCTGACAGTAAAGATAGATACCTCGGTTGTGGCAGCAGCTGCTGCCGTTACCGAGATATGTATCTTTAAAGTTAGGCCGTATATAGTCGTACAGCGGTCTGGAAGTGGTTAACATGACATTTTGTTGCATCGCAGCCTGAAATGAAGACCCAGGTTTTTGTATTTACTCAATGCAACTTGTAACATCCAAGTGAAATCTACAACACCATGTTAAATTTGTTTACGAAATTCAGAAACCAAATCACCTGAGTTAAAGAAAAAAAAAAAAAATGTGCACATCTTGCAATATTTGCCAACTCTTCTTTACAGAACTGCTTAAGTTCAGTAAAGTCATTCCAAGTCATTCCACAGCTTTGCAATGGGGTTAAAGTCTGGGCTCTGACCAGGCCATGCAAATAGTCCATTTTTTTTCTTCCAGCCACTGTGTGTTCATTTTTGCTGTGTGCGTTGGGTCATTGTCGTCCTGGAAGGTACACCTTCTTCCCATTGACCACTTTCTGGCAGAGGGCAGCAGATTTTCCTCAATTTGATATTTTGCCCTATCCATTGTTCTTCCATCATGACAAGTGCTCTAGTACCTGCTGCAGAGAAACGGCCTCATAACAGGATATTGCCACCTCCATGCTTTACTGGAGGAATGGTGTTATTTGGATGATGAGCCGTATTGCATTTCTGCCAGATATACCAAGGCCAAATATTATTTTTCTCTTTCGTTCATAGACGGACACAGCCTTCATTGACCTTAGGGTTATGCTTCTTCCTACCAGGAGATTTAGGCAGAATTCTACAGCACTTAAGGTGTTAAAAACTTTCCTTCCTGCTGCTCCTCCCAGGGGGCGTGGCTCCCCCAGGCATAACCCACACCCTGCTTTAGCAGCCTCAGTTTGTTTTCTGCCTAACGACAGGAGGTCAAGGCTATCTCTGGAGTTCCTGGACTCTGGAGTTTTTTTCTGGCGATTTTTCTCGCTTTTTTTATTATTTTGTTCCTGCATTTTTGAATCCTGCGATTCTTCTATCAACAGCCGACTGGGTGACAGGCTGGGTCCTCGACTCTTGTAGTCCCCCCATGTTCGGCCTTCGAGCGTGTGCCGGCCCTCAGCTCAGCTTTGGGACGTCCACGACAGGCCCCATTGCTCCAGGGGCGGCCGGGGAACTTTGGTTCTAGGGCACACATATGACCGGTCTCTATGGCTTTGTCACAGTGTGTCTGGCCGACAGCCATGCCGTTTACGGACGTTGGTTCTGTCTGGGATACCTCCAGCCGGGTAGTCGCAGGACAGGTAAGTAGTGGCCCCTTACTCAGGTAAGTGGTCTGGCTGGTGGTTTCCCTGGGGAGGTCGACTGAGGGTCCGCCCTGCTTTCCTCTCTCCCCTTCCTCTCCCTCCTTCCCCTGACTGGGTAGTGGCTGTGAAGGGGGGCCTCCTGGGTTTTCTTTGTTACCACCGGGGCCCGTGTGTTGTTAGGGGGACTGTGTTGTTACTCTGGGGGGTGCTGCTGTGTGCTGCTGTGTTCTATGTGGTAATTTTTACCTCAGACAGCGGCCGTCTTGGAAATCTCCTTGGTAACGCTGTGATTCTTTTCTGAGGTAACAGACAAAGCAGTCAGGGCTGCTGTGTTCTATGAGGTAATTTTTACCTCAGACAGCGGCCGTCTTGGAAATCTCCTTGGTAACGCTGTGATTCTTTTCTGAGGTAACAGACAAAGCAGTCAGGGCTGCTGTGTTCTATGAGGTAATTTTTACCTCAGACAGCGGCCGTCTTGGAAATCTCCTTGGTAACGATGTGATTCTTCCCTGAGATGACTCGGCACAGCCTCTGGTCAGTTTTAGTGCTGTTACAGTTTTAGTGCTGTGAATCTTCCATGAGGTGAATACACATCACAGTCAGCACATCAGAGCACACCTGAGGTTTTTCAGCTCCCTCTGCAGCTGGGTGGGGTGGTGAATACCGGGGGCCCCCATGCTCTGCAATAGCAGCAAGGAGGTGACCAGTGGTTTTTTTTTGTCCTGCCTTGCAGGGTGGGTGACTCAGCGCTGACACTATGGAACTCAAGCTATGCCTGAGTTAACCCTTACCGCCCCTCCCCCTGCCACATCTGTTATGTTGGCTGTCCTGGGTTTCTTGCCAGGTTTGAAGCAGCTAGTGCCCGGATGGGGGGTAAAAAAGCGCCCCCTCCCTGAAGCCTGCTTCTGGGGATGACACAGAATCGCTGTTTTTTTCTGGTTCTGTTATGTCAGAGGCTGCGGGTTTTAACCCTTATGGATAGTGAGGATGACTCTGCTGCAGTCAGTTGCTGGCAAGAATTTGTTGGAGCTCTTGTTTCTGCGGTGCGTGAGGCTCTAAAAATTGAGGATGTGGCGGAGACACCTCCATGTCAGTACCAGCACACTACCACGCATCGCTGAAGTGTTTCCTTGTGTTCCTTATTTGGACTATATGTTATACAAGGAATGGGATGCACCGCAAAAAGTTTGTCAAAAAACTTTGCAACCCGTTACCCCCTTGAGGGGGGCTTTAAAAAAAAAAAAAAAAAAAAGTAGGTCTCTCCTCCGCCAGTGGACCCCCTGTGTCCAGACTGCGCAAGGCCACCACATTGCCTGTGGAAGGGGCTCCTGCATTTCAGGATCCCGCTGATAGGAGAGTGGAGGCCGTGGCCCGCTCCCTATTCACGGTGGTGGGTTCGGCGGTGAGGCCGGCTCTGGCCGGGGCCCTGGCAGGCCCCGACTAAAAGGGCGAAGCTCCTGCTGCAGGAGCTGGAAGAAGGACCTCTAAGGTGGCCTTGGTGATCACCGTTAAGGGTGAACGGTCCTGTTGGGTCTTCCCTGACTGGCATCATTGAGGATGCCACAGGTGGTAAGCGCATGCTGTTCCCACGGTTTGGGAAGGGCTAGGGACCTCGCCCTGTGCAAGGACCCTCCTTGCCTACCTCCGAGCGTTTTTTTCGCTCGCCCTGTGCGGTGGGGGTAGGTCTACATGGTGCTTGAATCCCCGCTGCGGGGTAGCAGCGCACCGGATACCGCATGCCTAACAAGTCTGCGGACATACCTGCTTCCGCCTGAAGGTCTGCTCCCGCCCGTGTCTCGGGTGGGAGACTGGCTTCGCATTGCGAAGTGTTTTCCTTGGGGTACAAGATTGAGTTTCTCTCTTGTCTGCCAAACAGGTTTTTTCCCTCCGGCTTCTGGCCTCCTCCGGTTCGCCGGTTGACTCCGTCAGGGGCTGTCCAGGATCTTCTGGTCAGGGGAGTGATTGTGCCAGTTCCCTCGTTGGAACGGTCTCTGGGTTTTACTCCATTCTGTTTGTGTCCCCATGGAGGATGGGGCCCGGTCGATCCTGGGCCTCAAGTCCCTCGTTTTGTTTTGTCAGGTTTTTCTGGCATCCTTGGATGTCATGAACGTGTACCTGCATATCTTCAAACCACCAGAGATTCTGTGCTTTGCGGTCGGGGGGGACCATTTTCAATGGTGTCCTTCCCATTCGGCGGGTTTTCGCCAAGGTGCTCGTACCGATACTGGCCCGGCTGTGACAGCGGGGGTTTGTTATCATGGGATGTCTGGACGACATTCTCCTACGAGCTTCTTCGAGCTCTGCATTGGTGGAGCCGTGTCTATCACGTGTCAGGCTCTCCGAGTGTTCGGCTGGTTTCTGGATTGTCCTGAAATCAGGGTTGATTCCGTCTCAGGGATACCTGAGACTGGTCCTGGATTCCTCCGGGGCGGGAGTGTTTTTCTCCTAGCGGAAAAACTTCAGACTCTGCTATCTGCTGTGCAGCAGTTGCCGACCCAGAAGCGGTCATCTCTGCGATTCTGCAGGAAGGTTCTGGGTCAGTTGGTAGCCTCTTTCGAGGCGGTTCCGTATGCCCAATTCCACGCCAGGGTACTACGGAGGGAACTGCTGTCACGATGGGACTAGCTTCCGTCATCTCTGGATTACCAGATTCAGTTGAGTCATCTGATCATGTCTCCCCTGGTATGGTGGCTGGCGTTTCCGGTGCTTCGGGCCGGAAAGTCATTTTTCTGCAGGCCACTGGACAGTGGTCACGACGGATGCCAGCCTCTCCGGTTGGGGAGGGGCGCTTGGGGCACCCAGTCAGCCCAGGGGCACTGGACTCAGGTGGAGTCCTGCCTACTGATCAACGTTCTGGAGCTCCGAGCAATCAAGCTTTGCCTTACCAGGTGGTCCCTGGATCTACAGGGCCGACCGGTCAGGATCCTGTCCGATAACACCACGTCCGTGGCGTAGGTTGATCATCAGGGAGGCACACGGAGTTCTGTTGCAGCGACGGGGGTCGCGCGCATCCTTTCGGTGGGCCGAAGGGTCCGTTCCGGCTCTATCGGCCGGGTAAATTCCGGGAATACGGAATTGGCTAGCCGACTACCTAAGTCGCACTGCACTGGGCCAAGGAGAGTGGTCTCTCCACCCGCAGGTGTTTCGGGGTCTGTGCCGAAAGTGGGGCACTCCGGACGTGGACCTTCTAGCGTCCCGTCTCTATATCGGTAGGTGCCACGGTTCGTGGCCAGGTTTAAGGACCCGTGGGCGGACGCGTCAGGCGCGTTGGTGGCTCCTTGGGGTCGCTGTCGCCTACTTTACACCTTCCCTCCTCGGAAGCTTCTTCCTCGCCTGCTGCGCAGAGTAGAAGCTGTAGGGATTCTATCGGTCCTGATTGCCCCAGATTGGCCGCGTCGCTTCTGGTACGCGGACCAGGTGCGTCTGCTGGCAGACGCCCCCTAGCGTCTTCCCCTGGGAATTGATTTTCTGTTACAGGGTCCAATCTTCCACCCTGTTTCACAGCCACCGGCCTTAGCAGCGTGGCTGTTGAGAGCCAGGGGCTTAAGGACCGAGGCCTATTGGGCTCGGTGGTCTCTACCGTGCTGCCTGCACGGAGGTCTACCTTACGTAGGTTTTTTCCTCATACATGGAAGGCCTACTTCTCTGTGTGTGGGGAGATGAACTGGCACTCTCGTACATGCGTTGTGTACAGGATTCTGCTGTCTTTGCAGCAGGGAGTGGTTCAGGCTCTCGCCTTACGTACGGTTAGGAGCCAGATTTCTGCTCTGGCTGTTTTTTACTTGCAGCGACCCTTGGCATAGCACTCCTGGGTGCGTGCGTTGGGTCAGGGGGTCTGGCAGGTGGCCCCTCCGGTGCGCCCTCCATTACCCCCATGGGACTTAAATTTAGTCTTTTCAGTGCTTCGGGATGCTCCCTTTGAGGACATTCGGGAGGTTTTTTGTTTTATTGTCACAAAAGGTGATTTTATTTCTGGTAGCAATTACCTCGATCAGACGGGTGTCTGTCTGTTCTGGTGGCCTTGTCTTGCAAGGCTCCCTGCTTGGTCATCCGTAAGGATGAGGTGGTGCTGCGGCCGCAGCCGTTTTTCTCCCTAAGGTCGTTTCGGCTTTTCACTTGGATGTGGACATTGTTCTTCCATCCTTGTGTCCTCAGCCGAAGAACCCGAAGGAGGCCACTTTACATTCTTTGGATGTGGTTCGGGCCCTTCGAGTTTACTTGTCGGCGACAGCTCCGTTCCGGATGTCGGACTCGCTGTTCGTGTCTGTGTCCGGTCCCAGTAAGGGCCTGGCAGTTTCGTCGGCCACCATTTCCAGGTGGATCCGACGGATTGTGCTTCAGGCCTACGCCCTGAAGGGGAGGGCGCCTCCCTTTCGGGTCACGGCGCATTCGACCAGGGCGATCGGGGCCTCTTGGGCTTCCGACACCAAGCCTCTGTGTTACTGGTGTGTAAGGCTGCGACCTGGTCGTCGGTCCACGCTTTTTCAAAGTTTTATATGGTGGATGTGAGTGCATCTTCGGATGCCTCCATTGGCCGCAGGGTGTTACAGGCGGCAGTTTAAGGTTGGAGTTCCTCCGTTGAGTAACTCCGGTTTTTGTTTGGGGTGTAACCTGTTTTTGCTGTGTTATTTTTCCCACCCCTCGAATTTTTTTGACACTGCTTGGGGACGTCCCTAAGGTCAATGAAGGCTGTGTCCGTCTATGAACGAAAGAGAAAGGATTTTTGTACTCACCGTAAAATCCATTTCTCTGAGTTCATAGACGGACACAGCACCCACCCCTCCTTTGTTTGTACTGCTTGTTACGAACTGAGGCTGCTAAAGCAGGGTGTGGGTTATGCCTGGGGGAGCCACGCCCCCTGGGAGGAGCAGCATGAAGGAAAGTTTTTAACATCTTAAGTGCTGTAGAATTCTGCCTAAATCTCCTGGTAGGAAGAAGCATAACCCTAAGGTCAATGAAGGCTGTGTCCGTCTATGAACTCAGAGAAATGGATTTTACGGTGAGTACAAAAATCCTTTTTTCTCTTTCGTTCATAGACGGACACAGCCTTCATTGACCTTAGGGTTATGCTTCTTCCTACCAGGAGATTTAGGCAGAATTCTACAGCACTTAAGGTGTTAAAAACTTTCCTTCATGCCGCTCCTCCCAGGGGGCGTGGCTCCCCCAGGCATAACCCCCACTCTGCTCTAGCAGCTTCAGTTTGTTTCTGCCTAACCGTCAGGAGAGTCAGGCTCTCTCTGGAGTCCTGGACTCTGGAGTTTTTCTTGCAATTTTCTTGCGATTTTTCTCGCTTTTTATTATTTTGTTCCTGCATTTTTGAATCCTGCGATTCTTCTATCAACAGCCGACTGGGTGACAGGCTGGGTCCTCGACCCTTGTAGTCCCCCCAGGTTCGGCCTTCGAGCGTGTGCCGGCCCTCAGCTCAGCTTTGGGACGTCCACGACAGGCCCCATTGCTCCAGGGGCGGCCGGGGAACTTCGGTTCTAGGGCACACATATGACCGGTCTCTATGGCCTTGTCACAGTGTGTCTGGCCGACAGCCATGCCGTTTAGCGGACGTTGGTTCTGTCTGGGATACCTCCAGCCGGTAGTCGCAGGACAGGTAAGTAGTGACCCTTGCTCAGGTAAGTGGTCTGGCTGGAATTTTCCCTGGGGAGGTCGACTGAGGGTTCGCCCTGCTTTCCTCTCTCCCTTATTCCTCTCCTTCCTTCCTTTTTGGGTAGCGGCTGTGAGGGGGATTTTTCTGGGGTCTCTTTATTATCACCGGGGCCTGTGTGTTAGCTGGGGCTGTGTGTGTTCACTGCAGGGGGCTGTAGTGTTCTCTGCGGGACTTGTGTGCTGTTTTACTATGCTGCTGTGGCTGCTGGCTGTCTGTTAAAAAAAGAAAATTTGAAAAGTGCGCCACGGCCGCCATTTTGCCGTAGTCGCGCCTTGTATATCTCGGCGGCCATTTTCTTGTGGTCCTTGGCAGTTTTTTTGCATTACGGCGGCCATCTTTAATTTTCGTTTGGCCTCGTGTGGCCGTTTTAGCGCTCAGAGAGACCGTGAATCTCTCCGTGGGGACTGTCAGCAGCGCAGCCGGCTTCTCAGCACATCATCAGGCTCCTCTCAGCGCGATGCACCAGGCGGGGTGGTGAGTTCCCTGGGGGCCCTCATGCTCAGAATAGAGCTAGAACAGCCGGGAGGTGACCGTGGGTGGTTCTCTGCTTAGCAGTTTGGGTAACTCGGTGGTGGGATGCCCTGGAGCCTGTGCTAGGTACTATCCTCCCCACTAAGGCCTGAGTTAACCCTTGATGCCCCTCCCCCTGCCACTTCTGTTGAGGGAGTGTTATTTCTGAAGCAGCTAGTGCCTGGTTGGGGGGTAAAAAAGCGCCCCCTCCCTGAGCCTGCTTCGGGGGATGCCGCTGACATTATACTATGCCCGGCTATTGCGTCTGGTTCTGTGGTGTCAGTGGATGCGGGATATAAAAAACCCACGCGACCAAGGAATTTGTTGGAGCTCTTATTTTCTGCGGTTAGAGCTTATAGCTCAGTAACTAGACGGTTTGTGGTTTTGGCGGAGGTACCAGATGTACCGGTCCCTTTTGGGTTCCGCAAAAACGCAGCGCACTGCAACTGTGTTCCTTATTTGGACTTTTTATGTTACACCGCAGTGTGTGTATATATATATATATATATATATATATATATATATATATATATATATATATATATATATATATATATATATATATATATATATATATATATATATATATATATATATATTTTTTGCAGTCCCTGAATGCTTTGCGACCCCTTTGTAAGTAGGTGGGTCTCTCCTCCTGTGGACCCCCCGGTGTCCGGATGGAGCAAAGCCGCCACGTTGCCCGTGGAAGGGGCTCCTGCCTGTGGGTACCCCGCTGAGACCGGTCTTGACGCGGTCTCTGGTGTCACAGACTCTGACTAGAGGGCTGTAGCTCCTGCTGCAGGAGCTGGGGGCACAAGATGCTGCTGAGCCCTGTAAGGACCTAGCTGAACGTTTGGTTCGGGGTCTGTAGTTCGTCTGTGAGTCGGTCCTGGATGCGCTTCCCTTGCTTTCCAGGGCCTCCGCCTGTGTGGGGGTGTTTGCGCCGCCTCGTGTGGCTTACATGCTGGTCTTCGGACCGATCCTCAAAGGGTCCTTGGTGGACTCACCCCTTTAGGGGTGGGTGGCTTTTTGGGCCTCCCGGGTTGGCACCCCTAGGGATGCCACGGGTGGTAAGAGCACGCTGCTTCCTCTGCTAGGAAGGGCAAGGAGCCTCGCCGTCGGCGAGGGCCCTCCTCTCCCGAGCGGTTCGTGCGCCCAGCACGGTGGGTATTCTGCAGGGTGCTAAGGCCCCCGCTGCGGGGCTGTGACGCGCCTGGCACCACGTGCCTTATGGGCCTGCGGACGGTATTGCTTCCGCATGTAGGTCTGCCCCCGCCCGTGTCGGGTGGGGGGCTGGCTTTGTGATTTTGCGGCTCGGTTGAGGCCTCTTCTTTCCGACCGTTGGCTTTGCGAGGTTTTCTCGCGGTGCAAGATAGATTTTCTCTCTTGGCTGCCTAACAGATTTTTTCCTCCGTCCTCTGGCTTCCTCCGGTTCGCTGGTTGGTTCTGTCCAGGATCTTCTGATCAGGGGAGTGATGGTGCCAGTTCCCTCAATGGAACGGTCTCAGGGGTAATACGCCAATCTGTTGGTAATCCCCATGGTGGACGGGGTCCGTCCAATCCTGGGCCTCAGGGCCCTCGTTGTTTTTTTGTAAAGTACAAAATTTCAGGATGGGAATTTTTTTCTGGCGTCCTTGGATGTCATGAACGCATACCTGCATGTTCCCATATGCTCTAAGCACCAGAGATTCTGGGCTTTGCGGTCAGGGAGGACCTTTTTCTTTTTGTGGCCCTCCCGCTCGACTTGGTGTCGACACCACAGGTTTTTACCGGGGTGCTCGTCCCGATACTGGCCCGGCTGTGTCAGCGGGGGTTTATCGTGGGGTGTCTGGGCGACATTCTCCTACGAGCTTCTGAGAACTCTGCATTTGTGGAGCCGTGTCTATCATGTGTCAGACTCTCCAGGAAGTTTGGCTGGCTTCTGTTTTTGTCCAGAAGTCAGTGTTGGTCCCGTCTGGGACTGGAATTCCTGGGACTAGTCCTGGATTCCGCCGGGGCGGGAGTTTGTTCTCCTAACGGAAAAATTTAAGACTCGGCAATCTGCTGGGCAGCAGTTGTCGACCTAGTGGTGGTCATCTCTGCGATTCTGCTTGAGGGTTCTGGATCTGACGGTGGCCTCTTTCGAGGCGGTTCCGTATGCCCAATTCCACGCCAGGGTGCTACTGGAGGACCTGTTGTCACGTGGGGACTAGCTTCCGTCATCTCTGGATTACCAGGTTCGGATGAGTCATCTAGTCCCTGGTGTGGTGGCTGATGTTTTCCGGTGCTTCGGGCCGGGAAGTCGTTTCGGCCAAGCCACTGGACAGTGGTCGCGACGGATGCCAGCCTCTCCGGTTGTGGGAGGGGTTTTTGGGGCACCCAGTCAGCCCTGGGGTGCTGGACTCAGGTGGCGACCCACCTACCAATCATTGTTCTGAATTACCTGGTGGTCCCTGGATCTACAGGGCCGACCATTCGGGACCCTGTCCGTCAACGCTGTGGCGTACGTCGACCATCAGGGAGGCACACAGAGCTCTGTTGCAGCGACGAGGGTCGCGCACATACTTTGGTGGGCCGAAGGGTCCGTTCCGGCTCTATTGGCCGTGTACATTCCGGGAGTACGGAATTGGCAAGCCGACTCCTAAGTCGGATTGTGCTTGACCACGGAGAGTGGTCTCTCCACCCGTAGGGGTTTTTCAGTATATGTGCCGAAAGTGGGGCACTCCAGGCGTGGTCCTTCTAGTGTCCCGCCTCAACCGGAAGGTGCCATGTTTTTGGCCAGGGCACGGGTCCCGTGGGCTGACGCGTCAGGCGCGTTGGTGGCTCCTTGGGGTCGCTATCGCCTGCTTTACACCTTCCCTCCTCGGTAGCTTCTTCCTCACCTGCTGCGCAGAGTGGAAGCCGAGGGTATTATCAATCCGGATTGCCCCAGATTGGCCGCGTCGCTCCTGGTACGCGGACCTGGTGCGTCTGGTGGCTGACGCCCCCTAGCATTTTCCCCTGGGGGTTGATCTTCTGTTACAGGGTCCGATCTTCCACCCTGTTTTTACAGCCACTGGCTTAGCGACGTGGCTGTTGAGAGCCTGGGGCTGAAGGCCCGAGGCCTATTGGGCTCGGTGGTCTCGACCGTGCTGCCGGCACGGTAGTCTACCTCACGTAGGATTTACATCATACGTGGAGGGCCTGCATCTCTGGTGAGGAGATGAAATGGCACCCTGGTACGTACGTGCGTGCGTGCGTGCGTGCGTACGTACGTACGTGCGTGCGTGCGTGCGTGCGTACGTACGTGCGTGCGTGGTATCCAGGATTCTGCTGTTTTTTACAGCAGGGAGTGGATCAGGCTCTCGCCTTACGTACAGTTGGAAATCAGTTTTCTGCTCTGGCTGTTATTTTCAATGAGCCTTGGCGTCGCACTCCTTGGTGCGTACGTCTGTTCTGGGGGTCTGGCATATGGCCCCTCCACTACCCCCATGGGACTTGTATTTAATCCTTTTGGTTCTTCTGGATGCTCCCTTTGTGGACATTCGGGAGGTTTTTTGTTGACTGTCACGAGACGGGAGCAGGTTTAGCTCAAGTGCTAGAGTACCTGCCCTTCAGGCATTTGACTCTGGGTTCTAGCCCAGGAAGGTCTGCGTTGTCACGTGGCCTTGGCTCGTCGTGGGAATTTCCACTGTGATTTTTTTCTGGTAGCAATTACCTCGATCAGACTAGTGTTTGTCTGAGCTGGAGGCCTTGTCTTGCATGGCTCCCTGCTTGGTCATCCATAAGGATGAGGTGGTGCTGCGGCGCAGCCGTCTTTTCTCCCCAAGGTGGTTTCGGCTTTTCACGTTGGTGTGGACATTGTTCTTCCATCCTTATGTCCTTGGCCGAAATGGAGGGAGGTGGCCACTTTTACATCCTCTGGATGTGATTCGGGCCCTACGTATGTACTTATCTGCTACGATTCCATTCCGGAAGTCGGTCTCACTGTTCGTGTCGCTGGCTGGTTCTACCAGGGGGCCTGGTAGTCTCGTCGGCCACCTTTTTCCGGGGTGGATCCGACGGATTGTGCTTCAGGCCTATGCCCTGAAGGGGCAGGCGCCTCCCTTTTGGGTTACGGCGCATTCGACCAGGGCGATCGGGGCCTCTTGGGCTTTCTGGCATCATGCCTGTGTTACAGAGGTGTATGGCAGCGACCTGGTCGTCGTTCCACACTTTTTCTAAGTCTTAAAGGTGGATGTGAGTGCATCTTCTGATGCCTCCTTCAGCCGCAGGGTGTTACAGGCGGCAGTTTACGGTTGGAGTTCCTCCGTTGAGTGACTCCGGTTTTGTTTGGGGTGTAACCTGTTTTTGCTGTGTTATTTTCCCACCCCTCGAATTTTTTTGACACTGCTTGGGGACGTCCCTAAGGTCAATGAAGGCTGTGTCCGTCTATGAACGAAAGAGAAAAAAGGATTTTTGTACTCACCGTAAAATCCATTTCTCTGAGTTCATAGACGGACACAGCACCCACCCCTCCTTGGTTTGTACTGCTTGTTACGAACTGAAGCTGCTAGAGCAGAGTGGGGGTTATGCCTGGGGGAGCCACGCCCCCTGGGAGGAGCGGCATGAAGGAAAGTTTTTAACACCTTAAGTGCTGTAGAATTCTGCCTAAATCTCCTGGTAGGAAGAAGCATAACCCTAAGGTCAATGAAGGCTGTGTCCGTCTATGAACTCAGAGAAATGGATTTTACGGTGAGTACAAAAATCCTTTTATCATCTGGCCAGAACAACTTTTTCCATGTGGCCTCATTTTCAGCCTCCGTTCACACGAGCGACTAGTCATGTGATTTGACATGTAAAATTGCTTGACAAGTTGCACTCTATTGTCGGCGCTGTTCAAATTGGTGCGACATTGACTTTGCAGTGCCACTTCAATTTGAAGAAGTAGTCGCTGCACTACTTTTGCTGGTTTCGGGTGCAACGTGCATACACCTGTGCATGAAGCCGCAAAGATGTATTCCAAGTTGCATGTTTTCAAAACTGCATTAAATGTGAACAAGGGCTCAAGATGCGTTTTGGCAAAGCTCGAACGGTATGTGATCTTTCTTGAGTGGCTTTTCTCACCTTGCCTTTCAGGGCTCCTCCTTTTGAGAGAGCACAGTTCCACCCTTCGCAAGGAAGCACTGCCATGACAATGCCTTTTTAAATGCCGCTTCTTCCACCATGTCACCAGTCTTGGTGTTTCCTCCGCCATGGTGAAAGCACTTGTGGGGGCTGCACTTTCTTCAGAGGATGTTCTTAGGGTGAGGGGTTTGCGGTGCCTCCAGGGATCTTCTGTGACCAGCCCAGCGCACGGGAAGGGAGTGGTCTGGTGTCACCTATTTTGGCTCATTAAAGTGATGGCCACCCAGGGGGGAACCTGTCTGTGTGCTTGGGGACCGTGGGAATGCATGCCGAGAGCCCAGAGCTCTCGCCATGCCAGAACCAAGTCCTGGAAGGCAGGTGACGTCATACCTGATGGGCGTAACTTCAGTGTGGGAATGCTTCTAGTGGGAGGAGGCAACAACAAGCCAATTTGTATGGAACAGTCAGTCGGGATAGCCATCTAGATTTTTCCTGGACAGATTTTATATAACCTCTCCCAAAGGATCAAGAGCCCTGGCCTTGACATCCCTTTTAAGGGAACTGATTCAACGGGAGGTTATCATTCTCGTCCCCAGGGAGCAGGAGGGGGGGGGGGAGGCTTCTATTCCCACATATTTTTAGTCAACAAACTTTCAGGAAAATGTTGTTCCTAAATTGGAAGGTCTTAAACGGATCCATCAAGTAGAGATTTTGTATGGACACCATCTTTTTTTTTTATTTTTATTTTTTTGAGGAGTTTGTGAATTCCCAATTGTTTCATGGCGTTGATCAACTTGAGAGACGTACACATCCCAATTGCAAGCTCGTCTCCAAAAATTTCTGCAGCTAGCCATCAATCTGGGAAACAAAATAAGGAATCTACAGTTCAGGGCTCTCTGGCTCCCCCCCTCCCGTCAGACCACAACAGCTCAGCGAGGGACATCGCTGTACTAAAAAAAAAAAAAAAAAAATATCCCTTTAAACCATGTGCTGGACACTTTAGGAATGCATTCAATACAGTCTAGATAGAATGGTTGTTTGTGTGCTGTATAGATTTTTTTTTTTTTATTATTTTATTCTGTGCTCCCTCTGCTGTTTTGAGGCATTGTGTATGTTGCATAGCAACAGCTCTTGTCTGTGTAATATGGAATGTCACACTAGTTTGTGCCCACTAGCATTGTATATTGTAAAATGTTTCTGTACTATCTTGCATTTCTTAACTGAGAATTTATTTTGTAGTTTGTCAAGTTGTTTAAATGTCAAACGTACTGTGCAGTGTTATACCCCTACAATAAATATTGCTGCTCTTGAATGCTGTGATGTGGTGCCAGCCCACTGCTGGCAGGTTTTCCATTATATTTTCCGGATGCCTTTTTGTCTTTTATCTCTGCACAGCTTAAATTGTGTATGGTCCTTTTTCAAGGCCTTTGATTATGCTCCAGACATTTGGCTAATTCTGACATCTCTCATTTTACAAAATGCAAGTAGCATTTGTTAATGTTTGGATGGGAGTTCCCCTTTTATGGCCATCGTTTGGGCATTCTTTATTGGCAGGAATATTTAGACTTGTGGCACTAAATTGAATTTCCACATGGTGGCAGCAGAGTATCAGTAAATGTTGATGGTTGCCACTTGACAGTCACTCAGTTTAGGGGTTCTCCCCTCTTCCTTTTTTTTTGCCCTTAACTTTTGTCTTTTAGAAGCTAATTTGTTAAATATATCTCATGAAAGATGAATTTTAATTTAAAATGACACCTATAAAACATTAAACCGCATAAGAACAAGCAATGCTGAAAGCAAAAAATGATTTAAAGTTGATGTTTAAACGCATTGTTTCAAGAGTAGCCATTTAATCAGCTAGAAGTGATTTGCTTCCATTTTACAGGAAAGGTTTAATCACTGGGACAATGGTTTTCTCTCTTGTATCTGTTATTTTAGTACAATGTCCATGTTCATTTTCTTTCTATGGTTGAACTTGACTGAATGTGACAGGATAAGTCTCTGCCTATATTTTGCAAGCATTTCACTTTTCATTGTGTGTTGTGTTTTTTTTTTTCTATGTTTTTTTTATATTAACTGCTTCCCATCTGCACTATAGCCTAATGATGGCTACAGCGTGGACTTTAATTGCCGAGAAGCTGTGGTGACACATTCCCATGCATGAGCTGCCTGTGCATCCCCGTGTGGGGCAGCGCGCTCTGGTATCAGTCAATGAGACTCGGCTGATCATGTGGTGTACACAAGATAATCAGTGCTCATCAATGAAGGAGGAAAAACTGTTTGAAAAATGTTATGACAAACTATAAAACCGTTTTTCTTTTGGGGTGGGGTTATTTTAGCAAAAATGTAATTGGGTGCAGTGTTGCATGGCTGTGCTATGGTCATTCAAAGTGACAGTGAGGAAAATTGGTCTGGGCAGGAAGGGGGTTTAAGTGCCCGGTAAACAAGTGGTTAAAACTATTACATTTTATTGTGAAGAATATTAAACAGCCCTTGACCTAATTGCTGTATAGTATTCTAAAAAATAGTTTTGTTCACTTCATATTTTCATGGACAGCCTGCTCCAATTTATTTTTGAGTTGGAACGGTGAATTAAAATGGAGAATATATAAAAAAAAGTAAACCCTTATGGGTTTTGCTTTCTTTTTTTTCCTCCCTGCAAAGTAAAAGCATAATTTATTAAACAGGAGTTGTATAGCGCCAATAGTTTGCGCAGCGCTTAACAAAATGAAGGCACATATAACTGTTGCATTACAATTTGGTACAAGAGGAATCAGAGGGCCTTGCTTGAGCTTACAATCTAGGAGGGAGGGTCAATTGATACAAAAGGTAATGGCTGTGGGAGATGAGCTTATGGAAGTAAAATGGTGTATTGGGGCTAGTATGCTGCATCGCGTGCCTGCAAACCAAGCTGCTGGTGGCCGCATCCATCTTCACCTCTTCCTTTCGGGCCCGTGGACTCCAGCTCTGTGAATGGCCCAAGAGTCGTGACATCACTACTGCGCATGCCCGTCACAGCACAGGCCCTTTAGAAATGGCTCGTGCCCTTCAGTGCACATGCACCAATGACGTTGCTGCTAGTGTAAATGGTAAATATCTCCTAAACTGTGCCTCTTCTGCGTACTGTGTTGCAAAATATTTATTTTTTATTTTTTGCAATTGGATAAACTATACATAGCACTTTTTTGTATCTGTGTTCATTAAAGTGTTACCATAGATGAAAGGGAACATTTTTTATTTTGGAATTTGTCTAATTTTCACTACAATTATATTTGCTCTTCAATGTGACACTAAAAATCCTTACCAAAATAGTTTAGTTTTTATAAAATGGTTGATGTGTGGTTCCTTTACTTATCCGGACTACTTTTTTCTCCTCCCTTGCAGATTGCCTCAGCAGTAGAAAAATGGAAGACTGCCATCGGAGAGGCCCAAACATTGTCTCGTATGCATGTGCTTTTGGGTATGCTAGATGCTTGCATTAAGTGGGATATGTCGTCAGAAAATGCCCGTTGCAAAGTATGTCGCAAGAAAGGTATGCATTAAAAAATTTAGCTTTTAATTTGATCTTTTCAAGTGGTAACATTTTGGCAACTATTTTTTGACTCTGCCAATGTATGTTTTATTGCAATAAGTTTGACTTTTTTTTTTTTTTTTTTTTATATATAACAGGTGAAGATGACAAGCTGATCCTCTGTGATGAGTGTAACAAGGCATTCCATCTGTTCTGTCTGCGGCCAGTACTCTTAAACATACCAGATGGTGAATGGATGTGTCCGGCTTGTCAGCCAGCAACTCTTAGGCGCAGTTCACGGGGCAGGTAAGAATATAGAAGCTTAACTTATTACAAATAAATCTGTGAACGTGTTTATTTGAACTAAACATTCTAAAAATCTGTTTTGTTTTTTAAAGGAATTATGCTGAAGAATCCAGCCATGATGATGAAGAGGAGGAGGAAGAGGAAGAAGATGATGATGATGAAAATGACGATGAGTCAGGAAGTGACAATGAGTATGGAGGAAGGATCAAATGTAAGTATTTTAACACAAACTTTGCAATTTGTGAAAGCTCATTTTAATTTTAGTGTTTCAGTGTCTAAGTGTGCAGGACATGTTTTGTTCTGTTAGTATAAAGAGAAAAGTCAGTGCTACTACCCATACATACACCACATAGATGATCCACAGTCACTGACTGAGTAGAATGAGGGAAAGCTGATCCGCACTCCAGTCGTTGCTCTTTAAAAAAAAATCTTTGTTTTTATTTGACAAGCCACAGTGAACAAACACAAATGAGAACAGTTGACGCATTTCAGCCTACAAGGCCTTAGTCATAACCCCATGTTCTGTTACCTGTACTGTATGCTGGGATGTCTTTCATGAGCAGCTAACCTGGTTCTGTACAAAATTTGGCAGATGCCCTCCAGGTTTGAAAGTTTTTTTTGTGTGTGTGCGCCTCAGGTGCGTGTGTGATGCAGAGGTTGCTAATCGACATCCTGGAACTTTGGCTAATTTGATTAGCTCTCCTACACCAGTCTGTCAGCATTTTAGGGCCTTCCCATCAAAGCAGTCGGACAATGCTGTGGTATGCATCAACTTTCAAGGATGGGCAAGAAATCGCACTGTTGAACAAGCGGACCCCATCTTATCGTGGACGGAACTTCCCTCCCTCTCTACTGTGCCCATTCTCAGTGTGAAAAATTGGCACACAGACTTGCTCTGCCTTCAGCAGCTGAACTTAAGACTCTGCCCTTCACCTAGAGGTTCTTGCAGAGATTTGTGATGGGGTACAAGATGTGGATCTTGTGTCCATATTGCATTTGCTTACTTTGAGAACATGCCCACGTCCTGGGGGATAGTGGGAGTCTGACTGTAATCCCCACCCTCCTTGAGGCTAGAAAGTTAACCTCCAGGAAAGTGTACCTTTAGTATGTGGAAGGCTCACAAGTTTTTAATCTTGACTGTATGTAAATTCTCTGCTTTTTAATGTCTCAATTTTTCAAACAACTAACATCCTAATAGAGCCATCTTTGTCCAGGGCCACAAAATGTGCTATCCCTTCAGCTCCTATGTCTCCCACCAAAGTAGGATCCTGATATGCATACCGTAGGAGAGGCAGACAGAGTGAGAAGGATATAGAGGCAGTGTTGTAGGAGGCTGAGGATTTTTCTCCCTCACTTTTACTTCTGAATTGGGAGATTAACACAACATGCTTGCCAATGTGGATAAACTGTTGCCATGCGAAAAAGCCTTGGCATTGTACTTTTTGATTGTCTGTCATGCTCCTTTGGGTACAGAGACCAGCAAAAACTAGATTTGTTTTGGATGTAGGAGAATTCTGGAATTCACCCAATATGGAAGCAATTAAAGCCCTATGCAGTTGGGCATGAATGCCCCAAATGCAGGTCTTTGTTCTGGCCTTTTTGTCCCTGAATACATAAGGCCCTAAATCGGGGGTCTCAAACTCAAATTACCTGAGGGCCACAAGACAAGTTTACATATGCCATGGGGGGCCGCATGCAAACTTTCAAACTTCAAAAACAACAGTACTGGTGTCAGCGAACACATTAACCCCCAGCACTGGTGTCAGCGAGCGCATTATTACCACCAGCACTGGTGTAAGTCAGGGTTTGACAAATTTGCTTGGAATCTAGGAGCCAGCTAAAAAAGTTAGGAGCCAGAAAACGCACCCCGTCCCGACGAGCTTGCGCGCAGAAGCGAACACATACGTGAGCAGCGCCCGCATATGTAAACGGTGTTCAAACCACACGTGAGGTATCGCTGCGATTGGTAGAGTGAGAGCAATAATTCTAGCCCAGACCTCCTCTGTAACTCAAAACATGCAACCTGTAGATTTTTTTAAACGTCGCCTATGGAGATTTTAAAGGGTAAAAAAGTTTGTCGGCATTCCACAAGCGGACACAATTTTGAAGCGTGACATGTTGGGTATGAATTTACTCGGCGTAACATTATCTTTCATCATATTAAAAAAAATGGGGATAACTTTTCTGTTGTCTTCATTTTTAATTAAAAAAAGTGTAATTTCTCTTTCGTTCATAGACGGACACAGCCTTCATTGACCTTAGGGTTATGCTTCTTCCTACCAGGAGATTTAGGCAGAATTCTACAGCACTTAAGGTGTTAAAAACTTTCCTTCATGCTGCTCCTCCCAGGGATAACCCACACCCTGCTTTAGCAGCCTCAGTTTGTTTTCTGCCTAACGACAGGAGGTCAAGGCTATCTCTGGAGTTCCTGGACTCTGGAGGTTTTTTCTGGCGATTTTTCTCGCTTTTTTTATTATTTTGTTCCTGCATTTTTGAATCCTGCGATTCTTCTATCAACAGCCGACTGGGTGACAGGCTGGGTCCTCGACTCTTGTAGTCCCCCCATGTTCGGCCTTCGAGCGTGTGCCGGCCCTCAGCTCAGCTTTGGGACGTCCACGACAGGCCCCATTGCTCCAGGGGCGGCCGGGGAACTTTGGTTCTAGGGCACACATATGACCGGTCTCTATGGCCTTGTCACAGTGTGTCTGGCCGACAGCCATGCCGTTTACGGACGTTGGTTCTGTCTGGGATACCTCCAGCCGGGTAGTCGCAGGACAGGTAAGTAGTGGCCCCTTACTCAGGTAAGTGGTCTGGCTGGTGGTTTCCCTGGGGAGGTCGACTGAGGGTCCGCCCTGCTTTCCTCTCTCCCCTTCCTCTCCCTCCTTCCCCTGACTGGGTAGTGGCTGTGAAGGGGGGCCTCCTGGGTTTTCTTTGTTACCACCGGGGCCCGTGTGTTGTTAGGGGGACTGTGTTGTTACTCTGGGGGGTGCTGCTGTGTGCTGCTGTGTTCTATGAGGTAATTTTTACCTCAGACAGCGGCCGTCTTGGAAATCTCCTTGGTAACGCTGTGATTCTTTTCTGAGGTAACAGACAAAGCAGTCAGGGCTGCTGTGTTCTATGAGGTAATTTTTACCTCAGACAGCGGCCGTCTTGGAAATCTCCTTGGTAACGCTGTGATTCTTTTCTGAGGTAACAGACAAAGCAGTCAGGGCTGCTGTGTTCTATGAGGTAATTTTTACCTCAGACAGCGGCCGTCTTGGAAATCTCCTTGGTAACGCTGTGATTCTTTTCTGAGGTAACAAAGCAGTCAGTGCTGCTGTGTTCTATGAGGTAATTTTTACCTCAGACAGCGGCCGTCTTGGAAATCTCCTTGGTAACGATGTGATTCTTCCCTGAGATGACTCGGCACAGCCTCTGGTCAGTTTTAGTGCTGTTACAGTTTTAGTGCTGTGAATCTTCCATGAGGTGAATACACATCACAGTCAGCACATCAGAGCACACCTGAGGTTTTTCAGCTCCCTCTGCAGCTGGGTGGGGTGGTGAATACCGGGGGCCCCCATGCTCTGCAATAGCAGCAAGGAGGTGACCAGTGGGTTTTTTTTGTCCTGCCTTGCAGGGTGGGTGACTCAGCGCTGACACTATGGAACTCAAGCTATGCCTGAGTTAACCCTTAATGCCCCTCCCCCTGCCACATCTGTTATGTTGGCTGTCCTGGGTTTCTTGCCAGTTTTGAAGCAGCTGGTGCCCGGATGGGGGGTAAAAAAGCGCCCCCTCCCTGAAGCCTGCTTCTGGGGATGACACAGAATCGCTGTTTTTTTCTGGTTCTGTTATGTCAGAGGCTGCGGGTTTTAACCCTTATGGATAGTGAGGATGACTTTGCTGCAGTCAGTTGCTGGCAAGAATTTGTTGGAGCTCTTGTTTCTGCGGTGCGTGAGGCTCTAAAAATTGAGGATGTGGCGGAGACACCTCCGTGTCAGTACCAGCAGACTACCACGCATCGCTGAAGTGTTTCCTTGTGTTCCTTATTTGGACTATATGTTATACAAGGAATGGGATGCACCGCAAAAAGTTTGTCAAAAAAACTTTGCAACCCGTTACCCCCTTGAGGGGGGCTTTTTAAAAAAAAAAAAAAAGTAGGTCTCTCCTCCGCCAGTGGACCCCCCTGTGTCCAGACTGCGCAAGGCCACCACATTGCCTGTGGAAGGGGCTCCTGCATTTCAGGATCCCGCTGATAGGAGAGTGGAGGCCGTGGCCCGCTCCCTATTCACGGTGGTGGGTTCGGCGGTGAGGCCGGCTCTGGCCGGGGCCCTGGCAGGCCCCGACTAAAAGGGCGAAGCTCCTGCTGCAGGAGCTGGAAGAAGGACCTCTAAGGTGGCCTTGGTGATCACCGTTAAGGGTGAACGGTCCTTTTGGGTCTTCCCTGACTGGCATCATTGAGGATGCCACAGGTGGTAAGCGCATGCTGTTCCCACGGTTTGGGAAGGGCTAGGGACCTCGCCCTGTGCAAGGACCCTCCTTGCCTACCTCCGAGCGTTTTTTCGCTCGCCCTGTGCGGTGGGGGTAGGTCTACATGGTGCTTGAATCCCCGCTGCGGGGTAGCAGCGCACCGGATACCGCATGCCTAACAAGTCTGCGGACATACCTGCTTCCGCCTGAAGGTCTGCTCCCGCCCGTGTCTCGGGTGGGAGACTGGCTTCGCATTGCGAAGTGTTTTCCTTGGGGTACAAGATTGAGTTTCTCTCTTGTCAAACAGGTTTTTTCCCTCCGGCTTCTGGCCTCCTCCGGTTCGCCGGTTGACTCCGTCAGGGGCTGTCCAGGATCTTCTGGTCAGGGGAGTGATTGTGCCAGTTCCCTCGTTGGAACGGTCTCGGGGTTTTACTCCATTCTGTTTGTGTCCCCATGGAGGATGGGGCCCGGTCGATCCTGGGCCTCAAGTCCCTCGTTTTGTTTTGTCAGGTTTTTCTGGCATCCTTGGATGTCATGAACGTGTACCTGCATATCCTCAAACCACCAGAGATTCTGTGCTTTGCGGTCGGGGGGGACCATTTTCAATGGTGTCCTTCCCATTCGGCGGGTTTTCGCCAAGGTGCTCGTACCGATACTGGCCCGGCTGTGACAGCGGGGGTTTGTTATCATGGGATGTCTGGACGACATTCTCCTACGAGCTTCTTCGAGCTCTGCATTGGTGGAGCCGTGTCTATCACGTGTCAGGCTCTCCGAGTGTTCGGCTGGTTTCTGGATTGTCCTGAAATCAGGGTTGATTCCGTCTCAGGGATACCTGAGACTGGTCCTGGATTCCTCCGGGGCGGGAGTGTTTTTCTCCTAGCGGAAAAACTTCAGACTCTGCTATCTGCTGTGCAGCAGTTGCCGACCCAGAAGCGGTCATCTCTGCGATTCTGCAGGAAGGTTCTGGGTCAGTTGGTAGCCTCTTTCGAGGCGGTTCCGTATGCCCAATTCCACGCCAGGGTACTACGGAGGGAACTGCTGTCACGATGGGACTAGCTTCCGTCATCTCTGGATTACCAGATTCAGTTGAGTCATCTGATCATGTCTCCCCTGGTATGGTGGCTGGCGTTTCCGGTGCTTCGGGCCGGAAAGTCATTTTTCTGCAGGCCACTGGACAGTGGTCACGACGGATGCCAGCCTCTCCGGTTGGGGAGGGGCGCTTGGGGCACCCAGTCAGCCCAGGGGCACTGGACTCAGGAGTCCTGCCTACTGATCAACGTTCTGGAGCTCCGAGCAATCAAGTTTTGCCTTACCAGGTGGTCCCTGGATCTACAGGGCCGACCGGTCAGGATCCTGTCCGATAACACCACGTCCGTGGCGTAGGTTGATCATCAGGGAGGCACACGGAGTTCTGTTGCAGCGACGGGGGTCGCGCGCATCCTTTCGGTGGGCCGAAGGGTCCGTTCCGGCTCTATCGGCCGGGTACATTCCGGGAATACGGAATTGGCTAGCCGACTACCTAAGTCGCACTGCACTGGGCCAAGGAGAGTGGTCTCTCCACCCGCAGGTGTTTCGGGGTCTGTGCCGAAAGTGGGGCACTCCGGACGTGGACCTTCTAGCGTCCCGTCTCTATCGGTAGGTGCCACGGTTCGTGGCCAGGTTTAAGGACCCGTGGGCGGACGCGTCAGGCGCGTTGGTGGCTCCTTGGGGTCGCTGTCGCCTACTTTACACCTTCCCTCCTCGGAAGCTTCTTCCTCGCCTGCTGCGCAGAGTAGAAGCTGTAGGGATTCTATCGGTCCTGATTGCCCCAGATTGGCCGCGTCGCTTCTGGTACGCGGACCAGGTGCGTCTGCTGGCAGACGCCCCCTAGCGTCTTCCCCTGGGAATTGATTTTCTGTTACAGGGTCCAATCTTCCACCCTGTTTCACAGCCACCGGCCTTAGCGGCGTGGCTGTTGAGAGCCAGGGGCTTAAGGACCGAGGCCTATTGGGCTCGGTGGTCTCTACCGTGCTGCCTGCACGGAGGTCTACCTCACGTAGGTTTTTTCCTCATACATGGAAGGCCTACTTCTCTGTGTGTGGGGAGATGAACTGGCACTCTCGTACATGCGTTGTGTACAGGATTCTGCTGTCTTTGCAGCAGGGAGTGGTTCAGGCTCTCGCCTTACGTACGGTTAGGAGCCAGATTTCTGCTCTGGCTGTTTTTTACTTGCAGCGACCCTTGGCATAGCACTCCTGGGTGCGTGCGTTGGGTCAGGGGGTCTGGCAGGTGGCCCCTCCGGTGCGCCCTCCATTACCCCCATGGGACTTGAATTTAGTCCTTTCAGTGCTTCGGGATGCTCCCTTTGAGGACATTCGGGAGGTTTTTTGTTTTATTGTCACAAAAGGTGATTTTATTTCTGGTAGCAATTACCTCGATCAGACGGGTGTCTGTCTGTTCTGGTGGCCTTGTCTTGCAAGGCTCCCTGCTTGGTCATCCGTAAGGATGAGGTGGTGCTGCGGCCGCAGCCGTTTTTCTCCCTAAGGTCGTTTCGGCTTTTCACTTGGATGTGGACATTGTTCTTCCATCCTTGTGTCCTCAGCCGAAGAACCCTAAGGAGGCCACTTTACATTCTTTGGATGTGGTTCGGGCCCTTCGAGTTTACTTGTCGGCGACAGCTCCGTTCCGGATGTCGGACTCGCTGTTCGTGTCTGTGTCCGGTCCCAGTAAGGGCCTGGCAGTTTCGTCGGCCACCATTTCCAGGTGGATCCGACGGATTGTGCTTCAGGCCTATGCCCTGAAGGGCGGGCGCCCCCCTTTCGGGTCATGGCGCATTCGACCAGGGCGATCGGGGCCTCTTGGGCTTTCCGACACCAAGCCTCTGTGTTACTGGTGTGTAAGGCTGCGACCTGGTCGTCGGTCCACGCTTTTTCAAAGTTTTATATGGTGGATGTGAGTGCATCTTCGGATGCCTCCATTGGCCGCAGGGTGTTACAGGCGGCAGTTTAAGGTTGGAGTTCCTCCGTTGAGTAACTCCGGTTTTTGTTTGGGGTGTAACCTGTTTTTGCTGTGTTATTTTTCCCACCCCTCGAATTTTTTTGACACTGCTTGGGGACGTCCCTAAGGTCAATGAAGGCTGTGTCCGTCTATGAACGAAAGAGAAAAAAGGATTTTTGTACTCACCGTAAAATCCATTTCTCTGAGTTCATAGACGGACACAGCACCCACCCCTCCTTTGTTTGTACTGCTTGTTACGAACTGAGGCTGCTAAAGCAGGGTGTGGGTTATGCCTGGGGGAGCCACGCCCCCTGGGAGGAGCAGCATGAAGGAAAGTTTTTAACACCTTAAGTGCTGTAGAATTCTGCCTAAATCTCCTGGTAGGAAGAAGCATAACCCTAAGGTCAATGAAGGCTGTGTCCGTCTATGAACTCAGAGAAATGGATTTTACGGTGAGTACAAAAATCCTTTTTTTTTCCCAAAAAAGTGCGCTTGTAAGACTGCTGCGCAAATACGGCGTAACAGAAAGTATTGCAACGATCGCTATTTTATTCTCTAGGGTGTTAGGATAAAAAATTATATATAATGTTTGGGGGTTCTAATTAGAGGGAAGAAGATGGCAGTGAAAATAGTGTAAAATTACATTAGAATTGCTGTTTAACTTGTAATGCTTAACTTGTAATGCTTAACTTGTAATACCAACGGCCACCACCAGATGGCGCCAGCTCACATCTGGTGGTAATAACTTGCAATACCAACAGCTCACCACCAGATGGCGCCAGCTCAAAAAAAAAAATGTTTTTTTTTTTGCTCTCCTCACTTCCACCCTGCCTGGGGGCCATTTATAACTGGTCCGCGGGCCGCAAATGGCCCGCGGGCCGGCACTTTGAGACCACTGCCCTAAATGCAGGTACCACTTGCTACAGTGGCAGCCGGCCATTACAAGGAAGTGTCCTTTTTAAAAGCCAATTGTAGATTGGGGCGCTTTGGGTTAATGTGCTAGATTTCACAGTTGAGGCTGCTTTTACAGTGGTGGAGAATGCGAATTGCCACAGGTAACACTATATTCTGTGCGATCTGTCCAAAAACTAACACCGCTTCCTGCAGTTGGGTGCTCGAAAAGACATGTTGGTTGGGACTTTAGCCACCATTCTGACAGATTCCCTCTTATAGGGCGGTCTAAATTTAGAGAAACGTATTAATGGTCATAGTTTTGAGTTACTTTTTATAGCCAATATTTATATTCCGATTTTTAAATGGTGGCTTTGGCAGTATGCCATGATGGCTTTGTATTGGGCTACTTGGATAATTTTTTCAGGCCTGAATTTTGTTTTCTTTATAGCCATTGGTTTTGTTTAGGGCTGCTACTAACGATTATTTTCATAATCGATTGGTTGGCCGATTATGGTTTCGATTGGATAATGGCCTTAAAAAAAAAAAAAAAAAATTGAATTTTAAATTTTTTTTTTTTTTTGGCCCAATTTGTTGGGCAGATTACAAAACACAAATTGCCGCAAAAACACATTGCATGCTTTTCTACAGCTTCTCCATTGAAGTATATTGAAACAAAATAGCACGGTTTTGCGTTAAGTCCTTGCCCTTTCCAAATACGCAGCAGCCGGAAAAAAAATGGATGTGAACGTGTCCCATAGGAAAACATGTAAATGGCCTGTAGTGTGTTTCTGCAAAAAGCACCAAAAAACAGAAGTGTGACCCAGGCCTGAGATGTTTAGTAACATAATGGGGTTAAAAAAAAGTACAAAGAGCAAATCGCTACTGTAAGGGGTTCATTTTTTTTTACTGTGGGACATTGAAAGTAATATTTACAGTAGCCATTTGCTTTTTTGTACTATAAAGGGCTAATTTTTTTTTTTTTTTAACCCCATTATGTTACTGACCGATTATGCAAATTGTAATCGATTAATTTCATAATCGATTAGTTGTCGATTAATCGATTAGTTGTTTCGGCCCTAGTTTGGTTATCAATTTGGAGTGTCAAGTAGCATATTGTGTGTTTGAAATGAATGCACAGTTGCTTTATAAATGGTTTTAATCTATTACTTGGAAGACTTTTCTTCTGAGGCCAACCCCATCAACTAGCTTGATACAGGTAGCCTGGTGTGTACAAATCTTTGTGTGTATATATATTTATTTATTTTATTTATTTTGCTTTTCTGGGCTTGCAGTAATATTTTTTAATATGGTGAAGGGGTTAACGCACGCAATAAGCCTTGCAATCCACTGGGACTTCAGAGAATGGGGGATTGTTGGCCCTAGCACACAAACTGCTTACACGACATGCTGTCGGCCACAGTTTCATTTACAAGGAACACGTTTGTGTGTGAGTGTGGGACATAAAGATGAAAGCACAGGGATCCAACAGGATCATCGTTTCAGGGCCAGTGACAGCCGCCTCTTTGGAGTGTGCAGTTACAGAGAGGCAACAGGCATTAAAGTTCAGTGTTTAGCCTATATAGTAGTAACTCGACACGTGTTTGCCTCTCACCTCGTGTTGGTAAAGTTCCTACTGATTAACTTGGCAACTGTGAGGTCCTGCTGTGTGGCCCTCCGCTCATCTCTCACCGACGGCAGCTGTATCTCGGCCATTAAGTCAGCGAGGGGATGAAGTAGAGAACAAATGTGTGTGGGGTTTTTTTTTTTTTTCCTGCAGTTGTCCACTAGCGTCCTAATTTTATGGAAGCTTTGTACCTCCCCTTTAACTACAATGAATGTGTGTCCTTGAGGTTTACATTGCACAAGCTTAAGAAAAAACCTCCAGTAAGTGGTTAGGGTAATGCATTTGGATTTTTTTTTTTTTTATTCTTAATGGAGTGGTGTGTACAAGTGTTATGGGGCAGTGATGGTAGATACTTGTGAGCATGGTCACCTTGTTGGTCTTCACTGTAACTTATAAACTCTCAACATCTGTGTACTGTAATAGAGGGACTCATCACACATAAAACATCCCCTAACATGTTCTAAATTTGCCTTTTCTGTTCATCCTCGGCTTTTCTCTAAATCCGAATTGTACCAAAATATTTACTGGGTATTTTTTTTTTTTTTTTTAGTGCGTTCTTACAAAGCAGCTAAAAAAAAGGCGGGCAAAGTTCGGACAGGTACACGTGGGCGCCCACCAACCAAGAATCAATCCTCGCGATCGTCCAGACAGCAAGCACCGCCAGAAAATGAAGCGGATGTGGAGGAGGTGGTAAGTAACTTCCATTTCAGTTGGTGTGCATAGAGGTGCAAGCACTTTAGCCCATTTAAAAGCTGTTCTTTTAAACGGGATTTTCAGCAAGTAATTGAATCCAAACCCTGTTACTACTTATAAAATAAGGAAGAGAAGGGTGCAGGAGGGTGACTAGAAACTGTACAAACTTATTCCAATATCATAAAGGGGAATTTGGTCTCTAAAACACATTGCATTCCTCCTAGTTACACAGCACATTTCTGGAAACCTCCCTAGCAGCCATTGTAGGCACTGCTCTCCATTATATCTGTCGGCTTCACAGTGCACCAGGAGTTGCTCACACAGCTACACTGCTGAGGGTGTTCACAGGCTCTCCCAGCTCTTACACTGCAGATGATCACTTACTGGAAGTTCATTTTAACAGATGCGAGTCTGCATATGTTTTAGAATTGAATACATGTGTACAGTTCTAATCACTATTGTGCCCTTCTTATCCCTTTTTTGAGCTTTCAAAATCTGATCTCGAGGAGCAGCAAGAGGGTGACTTCATTTATTTATGGACTTTAATTGTTTGACTGTGTGCAAATGCCTAGGACCAAGTTCATGTTTTAAGGATCTTTTCCATGGACTAAATGAACTAGACTGGGTGCACTGCTTTTTCTGCTTGCACCTTTACAGCTTCATGTTTTTAGCTTGAAACTCTTCATCATTTAACCACTTCAATACAGGGCACTTTCACCCCCTTCCTGTCCAGGCCAATTTTCTGTGTGGACATGCAACACTGTACCCAAACTAATTTATTATCATTCCCCCCCCCCCCCCCCCCACACACACACACAAATAGAGCTTTCTTTTGGTGTTTGAGAACCACTGGAGTTTTTATTTTTTGCGCTACAAAAAGACCAAAAATTTAGAAAAATAAAATTCTTTGTTTTTCTGTTACAAAGCTTAGTAAATGAGTGTTTCTCCTTCACTGATGAGGCACTTATATGCAGCACTGGTGGGCATACCTGATGGTCTGAAGTGGGCATCCTCTATGGATATTCACTAATGCGCTGATTCGTCAAAGACCCCCGTCAGGAGAGCAGCTGATCGGCTGTCGGTACGAATAGCAGAAAAGCCGATAAACGTCACTTTCTGGTTACCATGTGATGAGTTGTGATTGGACACAGCTCATCACATGGTAAAGAGCCTATGCCATATCCAAAATAAATAGTTTTGCTTACACAGTAGTTCCATTTTAATACTTGGCGTTAAAATGTTATGATTTTTATTACAAAAAATGGAAGTCCTGCCTTTTTATCTTGGGACTGTCGCCTGATTTTGACTGATGGACATTTCCATTAGGTTACCAGTAAAGACCTTGGTTCAGCGGCAACTTTGTCCAGGGCCCACCACTTTTTCTCCTTCGATCCAATTTGCAAGTAGAAATGTTCTTCATTGGGTCCAATAGATGAGAGAAAGGGGTGTGTGTGTGTGTGTGTGTGTGTGTGTGTGTGTGTTAGACTAGAGATAGATGGGTATAGGTGTGTTCTGAGTTGCTGATTCCCAAAGTAGTAAAGCCAAGGATATGGTTGACAGTCGCAGGCATTTAATCTTCATAAATCGGCAATTGCAGCTCCCATATATGCCTTTCCTGATGTTTTCCTTTTTAAGGTTTTATATCCATTAATTTGGTCCTAATCGACAGGAGTACTTCCAGTAGCCTTGATGCTGTCATTGACTAGAACTGTTAGAGCCATTTTGGTGATGTCACAGTCCAACTAATGTCTTACTGTTATGGATGCAAATGTGTTGGATGCTACCCCTCCCCCCCCTCCTTCCCCCCCCTTTCCACCCTTCCCCTCCCCCATTCCTTCCCTGTCTATGTCTGACCCCTTCCTCGTTTCCCCTCTTCCCTGGTTCCTCCATTGCATGAGGATCTACTACTCGAAGGCCTGTTCTATATGTTTTATCTTGTGGGGGGGGGCGTCCCTCCTGATGGGAAGCGCCCAGGTGGCGAGGGTAGGGTGGTTCATTATGGAGTTGGTTTATATTGTGCCTTGTTTATGTTGCTCACCATTCACCCTGCTGCGCCTCCGAGTATGGGCGTGCCCCCGGGGAGGGGGGCTTGCTACTATGTTCAGTTTGATTGCCCGAGATGAGATCCCAATTGATGTGCAATGTGATTGCTACGCTTTCTGTTATTCATCTAATGGGCCATGTTGGCCGAATGCATATGTGTCTGTTTGTCTTTTGCAAAACCTTTTTGAAAAATAAAGATTATATAAAAAAATTTGGTCCTAATCTTCCAGATACGTCGGAGTAAGCCAGCTTCTCGGCGCCAGAACCAAGAGCTCCAAAAGTGTGAAGAGATTTTATGTAAACTCATAAAGTACCGTTTCAGCTGGCCATTCAGGTGAGTGTACAAAACTGTAACTTGGTCTTAAGGGGGAGGCTCAGTATATTGGAGTTGAATAAGACTTGGCGTTCCTAAACCCTCAACAGTAAAATCGGTCTGTATATGCAGTAAAGCATGCTTGTTATACTCGCTGTGGAACCTAAGGGGTTAATCCTGTGCTTTGGATAAAAAGGCTATGCACAGATCATCCCTTTCTTCCACGGTCTTGCATCCTCATAGGGCAGTCAGAAAACTCCTTAAATCTTTAGCCAGTGCTTTGATGGACACTTGATAGAAGTCACAAGACTGCTCTAACTGCTGCAATGGTATTTATCAGTTTATATTTACTAAAATTCCATTTTCATGTACTGTGGGAGACCAAATATAGTGAATGCAGGATCCTGGGTTTAGTAACACTTTAAAGCGATACTGAAAAGTTTCATTTACAATTTTTTAATAAACCTCTAGTACCCTTTCCTTCTATATACAGTGGTCACATGACCCAGCTCTTCTCCAGCCTGTCTGCGGGGAAACCCAACCTAGAAGGTGCTTCTAGTCCTCTGCTGCTGGTCGCATGTTCAAAAAAAAGTTGGAATACAGAATTTCCATAACTGTTTTAACCACTTTAATACCGGGAACTTATACACACTTCTGACCAGTTTTCAGCACCATCACATTTTGAATGACAATTGCGTGGTCATGCAACACTGTACCCCGTTAAGTAAAAATAATTGCACGGAAGGGGAGAGAAACACGGTGGGATACACGGCGGCATAAATGGAGGGAGGGAGGGAGACAGACTGCAGCAAAACGGAGGGGGGCTGGAGGAGGACACGGGACAGTCAGCGGTGATCGTGTGTGGGGGAGTTACAAGCACCGATCACTGCTGATTTTAAAGCAGCTGAAAGCCGCGCGGGGTGTAGAGAGAAGCGGAGAAATTAATTTTAAATCTATACATCGGTGCTTGCAACTTCCCCCACGCACTGATCACCGCCGACAGTACAAGTATCGGGAGCATTTGCCCAAGTACTCTGGCAAATGCTTGGTATCGGTCCCGATACTAGTATCGGTATCGGGACAACCCTAGTTAATGATTTAGGAATCTAGTGCCACTTATTTATTGAAAGCAGCTCAGACTTCATACTTTTTTTTTTTTTTTTTTTTTTTGGGGCAATTGTGAACTTTTATGTATCCTTTTTATACAAGGGTAGGGTGGAATCCATTAGACCTCTACTGCGTCCCCATTGTGTTTTTGGCTGGTTAGTGGGCAGGACTAAGGGAGGGAGTGGGCTGTCATTTACCACCTGTGTGTATACACCCATTTGTAATGGGTAGGAAATGCTCAGAATGGAAACTCTCTGAACTGAACTGAGCATGTGCAGAGCTGCCAACACTCCTCTGCAAAATCCCTAGCTGAATTGGGGACATGAATTATTGGAATTATAAAACAGCAGGATCAACCAGGTTTTTGCAGAATACAGAAAACATCTCGTATGAACAGAATAATACAGCATTTGATAGTTTTATGATTTGAGTTTAGTGACGCTGAAGGGCATATGTGGACTTTTTATCTAGGTGTTTTTATAGTAGACTAAAGATCATTAAAAACGCTTGCACACATTAACTCGCCTATAAAAATCTGCATTGTCTTAATGTTTTTGTTGCTTTTCAGGGAGCCGGTCAATACAGATGAGGATGAAAACTATTTGAAAGTGATAACAACCCCTATGGACTTCCAGACCATGCAAAGCAAGTGTTCCTGTGGCAGCTATCAGACAGTTGAGGAGTTCGTAATTGACCTGAAGCTTGTATTTGGAAATGCTGAGCTATACCACGAGTCAGAATCCCAGCAATTATCCTGTTTAGAGAAAACGGAGCAGTGTGCACGGGACCTCCTCATTAAACACCTTCCAGGACACGTGTACCAGAGAAGACATCGTAAGCGTCAGGCTCCTGAACCGGAACCGGAAAGCAATGGCAGGGGACGTAAACGAAAGAAATTAGCGAATGAATAAAAAGGAGGATGGGAGACAGGGGTTTGAGAGAGGTCATGGGGACAGAACTGGAAGTTTACCCTTATGTTAGAGACCAAACATGCTTTATCAGGATTATATCAATGTTGACTGAGAGGTCCCTTAAATATTTGGACGTGTGGCTGTTTTTTTTTTTTTTTTTCTTTTTTTTTTTCCCCCCCTTCCCAATTCCGTGTTTTTTTATTTTTATTTTCCCCCCACATTGGATGTGTGCTGCAGCCAAGAGTACATTGGTTAGTGTAGTATTTATTAAATTAGCGTGATTCTACTACACAACTGCTGCCCAATGATTTAGTGGTGGTAATGCTGCGCACACTCCTGTCAAGGCACTTAATGGTGTTCAGCCAGGGAAGGACTTAAAGTGACATTCAGTGTTGTGGACTCTACAAGAAGTGACCTCTGAAACTTCTGCACCACTGGCAGAGTTTATAAAGTCCACTCTCCAGGACTTAAGAAGAATTATGTTTTAAGGGATGTCAGAAATCCTGCACCCTATTGTGTTTAGAAGATATATTTCAACTGCTCCTTTAAATGTGCCCCAAATGCATAAACACAACAGGGAGGTACCTCTGAAGCTGGAATAAAACCTTAAAAAGAAGAAAAAAAAACCTCACCAGCACCTCCAACTTTGCCTGCCTCTATACAAATGCTACCAGCAAGGACTGACAGAATGGAAGATGACCTATGATCCCTTCCCTCAAAGAAGGATTTTCCTTTTTATTTTTAAAATCTTCCTCTCTGCCGACACAGGTATCCAACCGTCACTTTTTTTGTGCATTTTTTTGTACTGACTTTTTCCCTTTTTCTAGGTATTAAATGTTTGCTTGTGATCTTGTATAAAGGGAGACTTTGTCTGGGTTTGGCACATGTACAGTACAATTTATATGAAACAAGTGTTTGCCTTTATTATTATTAAAACAGAAGGAACCACACACGTTTAATGTTGCTGATTTTCTTGTTTTTGCGCTATCAGATATGCCGATTGTTCGTTTTAAAAAAAACGCTTCAATAGTCATAGATGACAACTCCCAATGTCGCACTGCTGGGCAGCAAAAGAGGTTGTCACTGTGAAGCCAAAAATAAAGCACTCTTAGGCTCCATTCACACCTCCGCGACAACGGTGTACGTGGCGTATTTTGCCGCGAGTGTGGAACTTTTTTTATTTTTTTTTTTCAAATTCTTCCCATTGCTGTCAATGGGAGAACGCCAATGTCGCCTGAAAAAAAGGGTCCGGGACTTTTTTTCAGGCGACAGGCGTACGGCGTCTATGAGATGTGAACCATCTCTATAGACAGCAATGGGATTTCCCCCCTCTAGCGGCACAAGCGTCCGGTGTCGGGCGTTTTGTCGCATAGATGTGATTGGAGCCTAAGAAAGTAAAAAGCTCCCTGGACATAGGCACCTTGTCAGCTGTTTTAAGCTGGATACACACTATACAATTTTCTGTAGATTTGTTTTATTTATTTTTTTCCCCTTCAGAGTTTTGATTTGTGTGCAATCAGACAGGCCCTTACACTACATGGTTTTGGTAAATCTAAAGGAAATTGCACAACAAAAGTTTTATAGTGTGTATGGGGTCTATCAGTGCTTTCTGAGAGCCAGCACCATTATTTGCTGATTTTTATTTTTTTTGCTAGAAGAGTGAAAAGTGGTCTGAGTGGTGGAATTGCTGCTGGATCACCTTTAAAAGTAACCCTGGTGGTTCTCGAGTTTACCTGGATGATCTGTAGCCCTGAGAGTTTATCTGGCGGTTGCGGCAGCTGGTAAGAGATGAGTGGAGAAAAGATGATTTCCGCTCATCTCTATGGTCTAGAACAGGGATATGCAGACCTCCAGTAGTTGCAAAACAAGTCCCATCCTGCCTCTGGGTATCATGCTTGTGACCATCAATCTTGCTATGCCTCATGTGACTTGTAGTTCTGCAACCACTGGAGGTCTGCTATTTGCATATCCTTGGTCAAGGAGGACTGGAGCAACATAATGTCCCTTCCGTTTCTGGACCATTTTAAACAAGGCATTTTTTATGAAATGCTTTAACATCGTAGAGGGGAGATTAGGGACCCTATTGACACCAGATCTCTCCGTAAAGAGCGGTTGCTGCTTATTTCTATCACAATGTATGTTTGCATTCCTTGTGATTAATTTTTATTTTTTAAGGGAAAGTGTAAATCCTTTTTTTAAACTGCTCCTGTGCTCGCATGCAGTTCTGAACACATATGTAGGTTGCGCCCACATTGAAACAGTGTTTGAATGTGACACGTGTGGTATCGATGCGAGTATCGGAGCAAAAGCAATCATTCTAGCACTAGACATCCTCTAATGCTAAACTGGTAACCTGTAGAAAAGTGTTGCCTATGGAGATGACTTACCATAGTTTGCGGCTATTCCACAACCATTTGCAGTTTTAACGCATGACTGGGTATCTACTTGGCGTAACAGCTTTCATATTTTACAAAAAAGGTTATCTATTGTGCTTTTATTTTTTGTAATACATTAACCACTTGCCCACTGGGCACTTACACACTTTTTTTGATTTATTTTTATTTTTATTAAAAGTCAGCAGCTACAAAAAGTATAACTGCTGACTTTTGATAAACAGACACTCACCTGTCTCCCGGTCCAGTGATGCGGCCGTCCGGAGCCGCGCTTCTCTCTCCCAGTTCCGTCATAGCAACTGTGGGCACCTGGCAGTGACTGCTTTTGGCTTCACGTCCAGTCTCACACTGCACATGTGCAAGGCGCGCTCTGCTAGTGACCAGGCAATCTTCTGGGACCTGTGAAGTGCCCCAGAAGATTGCAGTCTAGGGGACTCCTCTTCCCTCTTTGCAAAGGGCAGGAAGTCTCACTCTAAACTAGGTCCCCCCCCCCCCCCCCCCCCCCCCACAAAATTAGATTCGGCGAAGAGTTCTTAAAGTGCAAGTTTTACTTTTGGGTGGAACTCTACTTTAAACCCCCTTCCTAACCAGGCCAGCTTTCAGCGCTGTCGCACTTTGAATGACAATTACTCAGTCATGCAACACTGTCCCCATATGATTTTTTTATTTTTTCGAACAAATATAGCTTTCTTTTGGTGGTATTTAATCACCACTGGGTTATGTTTTTCACTAAAATAAAATTTTGCAAATTAGTAGATTTTCTTCCAAAAATGTTGGCAAATTTATACTGCTACATAACTTTTGGTATGAATAACCCAAAACTGTGTATATTTGGTCTTTGTGAAAGCTGGTCTACAAGCTATGGTGCTAATCATAGTACATCAGGTGTGATCAGTTTTCAGACAGCCTATGCCGTTTCATGACATGAACAAGCCAGGAAAGTACAAATAACACACGCTACCCTTTATGGAAAGTCCAATGTATTTAGTAAGAGGCACGATGAGTTTTTTTGTGTTTTTGTGGGGGTTTTTTTTCTGATGAAATTGTTATTTCTTACAGGTTATTTCTCACATGGCATATGCATACTTGCAACTACACCCCAAAACACATTCTACTACTCCTGAGTATGGAGATGCAACATGTGTGAGACTTTTACACAGCCTGACCATCCAGATATAGGTTGTCAGGAAATGTGTGTAATTTATGTCCCTAGAACACTTTTAAAGGCTCTAGATGAGCACCAGGACACTGGAAATGCCCACAAAATTACCAATTTTGGAAAGCAAATGCCCTAACATAGATATATATATTCTGAGGCATGAGTCTTTTGAACATATGATTTTGTTCCACAAGTTTTTGAAAAATGTGGAATGAAACGCACTGAGGAGCATCCACTGATAGGGTGGCACTGCTGGGGGACTTGCAATACATAAAAAATTCAAGCGGCCTCACACTGCAGCTTCTCCCCCCTCTGCTTGCGCGATCGATGTGAGCGGAGGAGAGAACCGGAAACTAAGCTGGGTCGTTGACAGTGATCTCACCATCATTGGATGGTGTGATGTGGTAAAGGGCAGCTGGGATTGGCCCTTTACCCCAATCTGTGACTTGCTAGGTCCCGAGAACCCAAGCAAGCACGGACACTTGTGTGTGTGCCCCAGGGAATGTGATTTTTGGTAAAATGTCGTACGCCCTCCCGGGAATTCAGACCGTGCTGTAGCCATCAATCGGCTATGGCCTGGTCGGTAAGTGGTTAAGGTGTGTTTTTTAAAAACTGCTGCTGTCACATACAATTTACCATTTTATTCTCTAGGCTAGGGTCTCTGCTAAAAAAAAAAAAAAAAAATCATCAAAATTCGATGGGGAAGAAAAATCTCATGCTCGATCTCTATGCTGATATGGACTGAGTAATATGTTATGAAAGAAAGGATGACTATCGTTTGATGTAAATAAAAATTGTAAACCTATGGAGAGCAGACGCCTCAGAAATCAAAGTGAAAAAGATGCAGCAGGCTAGTCCATTCTGCTGTAATTTCATTGCAGTGACTCAAATGGTAAAGGCCCCATGTGCGTGTATGCATGCTGGACAACCGAGGAACCCAGGCCCCACTGCACCAGTGTAGGGTCTAACAATGGGTCCAAGGATTTCATCTCTATACCTGATGGCAGTCAGGGTGTCATTGCCTAGCTTGTAGAGGTCAGTGCGTCCCTCCGATATGCCTCCCCAGATTATCACTGACCCATCACCAAAACTGGTGATGCTGAATGATGTTACAGGCAGCATAACCTTCGCCACAGCTTCTCCAGATCCTTTCATGTCTGTCACATGCTCAAGGTGAACTTGCATATCTGTGACAAGCACAGGGTGCCGGTAGTGGAACTGACAATTTTGCTGTTCAATGGCAAATGCCAATTGAGCTCCATGGTGCTGGGCAGTGAGCATTGGGCCCTTGGTCTACCCTCAGTCTTTTTCTGATTGTTTGGTCAGACATTCACACCAGTGGCCTGCTGGAAGTCGTTTTGTAGGGCTCTGGCAGTGCTCATCCTGTTCCTCATTGCACAAAGGAGCAGATACTAGTCCTGATGGGTTAAGGACCTTCTACAGCCCTGTGTACCTTACGGCTAAGGTATGTACCGTATTTATCTGGGTATAGCGCACACCACGCACCCAGTTCTAGGAGGGAAATTTCCTGGAAAAAAAATAATTACTTACAGTTTAAATGTCCCTCTTCGGTGTCTTGCCCAGCATCCATCGGTGGCCTTGTCCGGTCCGGTGTCCGTCTTCGGCCTTCGTGGTCTTCTCCCGCGCTGTCTCCGAGCGCCGCCGCCGACATACCGAGCGCAGTACACTCAGCTAGGCTCGGCCTCTCTCGCAGGGCGTGACCGCGAGCCGAACCTGGCCGAGTGTACTGCACTCGGTATAGGTCGGCGCTCAGACGGGATCGACATATAACGCGCAACCACGATTTCCCCGTTTTTAAGGGGGGAAAAAAGTGCGCGTTATACGCCGATAAATACGGTATGCATTTGCCATTATGGACGACTTGAACTGCCTGTGCACCCTCTATAGCACAGGTGTCACACAAGGCCCGTGGGCCGAATTCAGGCCATTTCATGTAGCCCTTGCACCTCTCGCACCTCTCCTGCATCTGCAGGAGAGCTCCAGATCCTTACTTTCTGCTTTCAAGCAATGCATCCAGCTTCTTCCCAGCAGCAGCATAAGGGAACGTGGGTGCACTGTGATGTAAGGGAGAGTGGGGGACTCAACTTCTGATGGAGTGGCTCTTGACATCTAATGTAAGTGGGAGGGCATGGGCTAGACATTAATCTTATATGTACAACCAGCCCTTTTGAGGACAATCATAATGCTGATGCGGCCCACGATTAAATTGAGTTTGACACCCCTGCTCTATAAGGTCCAGGTATCGCCTGACCCTAGCCAAATGCAAAACTAATGAAAAATGGGTCAGAAAAGATGAGAAGGCAAAGTCGGTGGCCTCCACCTCTAAAACAAATCCTGAATTTGTCCCTGCCGCGTACTCTGTGACCATGCCTGTGGTAAACAAAGCATTTCACTGTTCTGCCTAGTGACATGACAGGGATCTACTGCTCACTGTGATCGCTGTCATGTCAGTGGTAGCCCATCCCCCCCCCCCCACTTACTCCCTAGGACACACTTAACCCCTTAATCACCCCCCTACTGTTTAACCCCTTCCCTGTCAGTGTCATTTACACAGTCATCGGTGCATTTTTATAGCCCTGATTGCTGTATAAATAACAATGGTTCCAAAATGGTGTCAAAGGTGTCCGATTTGTCTGCCATAATGTCGGTCCCGATAAAAAGTGCAGATCGCCACCATTACTAGTAAAAAAAAAAAAAACGAAAAATGCCCTAAAACGACTCTATTTTATAGACGCTATAACTTTTGCGAAAACCAAACACTATACGCTTATAGGGGGTTTCTTTTTTTACCAAAAATATGTAGAAGAATACACATTGGCCTAAACTGAGGAAAAAAAAAATTATATATATAATTTTTTTTTTGGGGGGGGGGGGGGTGGATATTATAGCAAAAAGTAAAAAATATAGCTTTTTGTTTCAGAATTGTTGCTCTTTTCTCTTTCGTTCATAGACGGACACAGCCTTCATTGACCTTAGGGTTATGCTTCTTCCTACCAGGAGATTTAGGCAGAATTCTACAGCACTTAAGGTGTTAAAAACTTTCCTTCATGCCGCTCCTCCCAGGGGGCGTGGCTCCCCCAGGCATAACCCACACCCTGCTTTAGCAGCCTCAGTTTGTTTTCTGCCTAACGACAGGAGGTCAAGGCTCTCTCTGGAGTTCCTGGACTCTGGAGTTTTTTTTCTGGCGATTTTTCTCGCTTTTTTATTTTGTTCCTGCATTTTGAATCCTGCGATTCTTCTATCAACAGCCGACTGGGTGACAGGCTGGGTCCTCGACCCTTGTAGTCCCCCCATGTTCGGCCTTCGAGCGTGTGCCGGCCCTCAGCTCAGCTTTGGGACGTCCACGACAGGCCCCATTGCTCCAGGGGCGGCCGGGGAACTTCGGTTCTAGGGCACACATATGACCGGTCTCTATGGCTTTGTCGCAGTGTGTCTGGCCGACAGCCATGCCGTTTACGGACATTGGTTCTGTCTGGGATACCTCCAGCCGGGTAGTCGCAGGACAGGTAAGTAGTGGCCCCTTACTCAGGTAAGTGGTCTGGCTGGTGGTTTCCCTGGGGAGGTCGACTGCGGGTCCGCCCTGCTTTCCTCTCTCCCCTTCCTCTCCCTCCTTCCCCTGACTGGGTAGTGGCTGTGAAGGGGGGCCTCCTGGGTTTTCTTTGTTACCACCGGAGCCCGTGTGTTAGGGGGACTGTGTTGTTACTCTGGGGTGTGCTGCTGTGTTCTATGAGGTAATTTTTACCTCAGACAGCGGCCATCTTGGAAATCTCCTTGGTAACGCTGTGATTCTTTTCTGAGGTGACAAAGCACAGCCAGTGCTGCTGTGTTCTATGAGGTAATTTTTACCAGACAAAGCACAGCCAGTGCTGCTGTGTTCTATGAGGTAATTTTTACCTCAGACAGCGGCCGTCTTGGAAATCTCCTTGGTAACGATGTGATTCTTTTCTAAATGTGACAGACAAAGCACAGCCAGTGCTGCTGTGTTCTATGAGGTAATTTTTACCTCAGACAGCGGCCGTCTTGGAAATCTCCTTGGTAACGATGTGATTCTTTTCTAAATGTGACAGACAAAGCACAGCCAGTGCTGCTGTGTTCTATGAGGTAATTTTTACCTCAGATGGTGGCCATCTTGGAAATCTCCTTGGTAACGATGTGATTCTTCCCTGAGATGACTCATCACAGCCTCTGGTCTCTTTTACCAGTTTTTAGTGCTGTGAAACGCTGTGAATCTTCCATGAGGTGAAGACACATTATAACAAGCACATCAGAGCACACCTGAGGTTTTTCAGCTCCCTCTGCAGCTGGGTGGGGTGGTGAATACCGGGGGCCCCCATACTCTGCAATAGCAGCAAGGAGGTGACCAGTGGGTTTTTTTTGTCCTGCCTTGCAGGGTGGGTGACTCAGCGCTGACACTATGGAACTCAAGCTATGCCTGAGTTAACCCTTAATGCCCCTTCCCCTGCCACATCTGTTATGTTGGCTGTACTGGGTTTCTTGCCAGTTTTGAAGCAGCTGGTGCCCGGATGGGGGTAAAAAAGCGCCCCCTCCCTGAGCCTGCTTCTGGGGATGACACAGAATCGCTGTTTTTTTCTGGTTCTGTTATGTCAGAGGCTGCGGGTTTAACCCTTATGGATAGTGAGGATGACTCTGCTGCAGTCAGTTGCTGGCAAGAATTTGTTGGAGCTCTTGTTTCTGCGGTGCGTGAGACTCTAAAAATTGAGGATGTGGCGGAGACACTTCCGTGTCAGTACCAGCAGACTACCACGCACCGCTGAAGTGTTTCATTGTGTTCCTTATTTGGACAATATGTTATACAAGGAATTGGGATGCACCACAAAAAGTTTGTCAAAAAACTTTGCAACCTGTTACCCCCTTGAGGGGGGCTTTAAAAAAAAAAGTAGGTCTCTCCTCCTCCAGTAGACCCAGACTGCGCATGTCCACCACGTTGCCTGTGGAAGGGGCTCCTGCATTTCAGGATCCCGCTGATAGGAGAGTGGAGGCCGTGGCCCGCTCCCTATTCACGGTGGTGGGTTCGGCGGTGAGGCCGGCTCTGGCCGGGGCCCTGGTCAGGCCCCGATTTAAAGGGCGAAGCTCCTGCTGCAGGAGCTGGAAGAAGGACCTCTAAGGTGGCCTTGGTGATGGCCGTTGAATGGTCCTTTTGGGTCTTCCCTGACTGGCATCATTGAGGATGCCACGGGTGGTAAGCGCATGCTGTTCCCACAGTCTGGGAATGGCTAGGGACCTCGCCCTGTACAAGGACCCTCCTTGCCTACCTCCGAGCGTTTTTTCGCTCGCCCTGTGCGGTGGGGGTAGGTCTACATGGTGCTTGAATCCCCGCTGCGGGGTAGCAGCGCACCTGATACCGCATGCCTAACAAGTCTGCGGACATACCTGCTTCCGCCTGAAGGTCTGCTCCCGCCCGTGTCTCGGGTGGGAGACTGGCTTCGCATTGCGAAGTGTTTTCCTTGGGGTACAAGATTGAGTTTCTCTCTTGTCTGCCAAACAGGTTTTTTCCCTCCGGCTTCTGGCCTCCTCCGGTTCGCCGGTTGACTCCGTCGGGGGCTGTCCAGGATCTTCTGGTCTGAGTGATTGTGCCAGTTCCCTCGTTGGAACGGTCTCTGGGTTTTACTCCATTCTGTTTGTGTCCCCACGGAGGATGGGGCCCGGTCGATCCTGGGCCTCAAGTCCCTCGTTTTGTTTTGTCACGGTGGTGTCGATTCGCTTGGTAATAGCGGCACTTCATCAGGGGGATTTTCTGGCATCCACCGGAGATTCTGTGCTTTGCGGTCGGGGGGGGGGGGGGGGGGGGCATTTTCAATGGTGTCCTTCCCATTCGGCGGGTTTTCGCCAAGGTGCTCATCCCGATACTGGCCCGGCTGTGACAGCGGGGGTTTGTTATCATGGGATGTCTGGACGACATTCTCCTACGAGCTTCTTCGAGCTCTGCATTGGTAGAGCCGTGCCTATCACGTGTCAGGCTCTCCGAGTGTTCGGCTGGTTTCTGGATTGTCCTGAAATCAGGGTTGATTCCGTCTCAGGGATACCTGGGACTGGTCCTGGATTCCTCCGGGGCGGGAGTGTTTTTCTCCTAGCGGAAAAACTTCAGACTCTGCTATCTGCTGTGCAGCAGTTGCCGACCCAGAAGCGGTCATCTCTGCGATTCTGCAGGAAGGTTCTGGGTCAGTTGGTAGCCTCTTTCGAGGCGGTTCCGTATGCCCAATTCCACGCCAGGGTACTACGGAGGGAACTGCTGTCATGATGGGACTAGCTTCCGTCATCTCTGGATTACCAGATTCAGTTTAGTCATCTGATCATGTCTCCCCTGGTGTGGTGGCTGGCGTTTCCGGTGCTTCGGGCCGGAAAGTCTTTTTTCTGCAGGCCACTGGACAGTGGTCACGACGGATGCCAGCCTCTCCGGTTGGGGAGGGGCGCTTGGGGCACCCAGTCAGCCCAGGGGCACTGGACTCAGGTGGAGTCCTGCTTACTGATCAACGTTCTGGAGCTCCGAGCAATCAAGCTTTGCCTTGCCAGGTGGTCCCTGGATCTACAGGCCTGACCGGTCAGGATCCTGTCCGATAACACCACGTCCGTGGCGTAGGTTGATCATCAGGGAGGCACACGGAGTTCTGTTGCAGCGACGGGGGTCGCGCGCATCCTTTCGGTGGGCCAAAGGGTCCGTTCCGGCTCTATCGGCTGGGTACATTCCGGGAATACGGAATTGGCTAGCCGACTACCTAAGTCGCACTGCACTGGGCCAAGGAGAGTGGTCTCTCCACCCGCAGGTGTTTCGGGGTCTGTGCCGAAAGTGGGGCACTCTGGACGTGGACCTTCTAGCGTCCTGTCTCTATCGGTAGGTGCCACGGTTCGTGGCCAGGTTTAAGGACCAGTGGGCGGACGCGTCAGGCGCTCCTTGGGGTCGCTGTCGCCTACTTTACACCTTCCCTCCTCGGAAGCTTCTTCCTCGCCTGCTGCGCAGAGTAGAAGCTGTAGGGATTCTATCGGTCCTGATTGCCCCAGATTGGCAGCGTTGCTTCTGGTACGCGGACCAGGTGCGTCTGCTGGCAGACGCCCCCTAGCGTCTTCCCCTGGGAATTGATTTTCTGTTACAGGGTCCGATCTTCCACCCTGTTTCACAGCCACCGGCCTTAGCGGCGTGGCTGTTGAGAGCCAGGGGCTTAAGGACCGAGGCCTATTGGGCTTGGTGGTCTCTACCGTGCTGCCTGCACGGAAGTCTACCTCACGTAGGTTTTTTCCCCTCATACATGGAAGGCCTACTTCTCTGTGTGTGGGGAGATGAACTGGCACTCTCGTACATGCGTTGTGTTCAGGATTCTGCTGTCTTTGCAGCAGGGAGTGGTTCAGGCTCTCGCCTTGCGTACGGTTAGGAGCCAGATTCTGCTCTGGCTGTTTTTACTTGCAGCGACCCTTGGCATCGCACTCCTCGGTGCGTGCGTTGGGTCAGGGGGTCTGGCAGGTGGCCCCTCCGGTGCGCCCTCCATTACCCCCATGGGACTTGAATTTAGTCCTTTCAGTGCTTCAGGATGCTCCCTTTGAGGACATTCGGGAGGTTTTTTGTTTATTGTCACAAAAGGTGATTTTATTTCTGGTAGCAATTACCTCGATCAGACGGGTGTCTGTCTGTTCTGGCGGCCTTGTCTTGCAAGGCTCCCTGCTTGGTCATCCGTAAGGATGAGGTGGTGCTGCGGCCGCAGCCGTTTTTTCTCCCTAAGGTCGTTTCGGCTTTTCACTTGGATGTGGACATTGTTCTTCCATCCTTATGTCCTCAGCCGAAGAACCCGAAGGAGGCCTCTTTACATTCTCTGGATGTGGTTCGGGCACTTCGAGTTTACTTGTCGGCGACAGCTCCGTTCCGGAAGTCGGACTCGCTATTCGTGTCTGTGTCCGGTCCCAGTAAGGGCCTGGCAGTCTCGTCGGCCACCATTTCCAGGTGGATCCGACAGGTTGTGCTTCAGGCCTATGCCCTGAAGGGCGGGCGCCCCCCTTTCGGGTCATGGCGCATTCGACCAGGGCGATCGGAGCCTCTTGGGCTTTCCGACACCAAGCCTCTGTGTTACAGGTGTGTAAGGCTGCGACCTGGTCATCGGTCCACGCTTTTTCAAAGTTTTATATGGTGGATGTGAGTGCATCTTCTGATGCCTCCTTCGACCGCAGGGTGTTACAGGCGGCAGTTTAAGGTTGGAGTTCCTCCGTTGAGTAACTCCGGTTTTTGTTTGGGGTGTAACCTGTTTTTGCTGTGTTATTTTCCCACCCCTCGAATTTTTTGACACTGCTTGGGAACGTCCCTAAGGTCAATGAAGGCTGTGTCCGTCTATGAACGAAAGAGAAAAAGGATTTTTGTACTCACCGTAAAATCCATTTCTCTGAGTTCATAGACGGACACAGCACCCACCCCTCCTTTGTTTGTACTGCTTGTTACGAACTGAGGCTGCTAAAGCAGGGTGTGGGTTATGCCTGGGGGAGCCACGTCCCCTGGGAGGAGCGGCATGAAGGAAAGTTTTTAACACCTTAAGTGCTGTAGAATTCTGCCTAAATCTCCTGGTAGGAAGAAGCATAACCCTAAGGTCAATGAAGGCTGTGTCCGTCTATGAACTCAGAGAAATGGATTTTACGGTGAGTACAAAAATCCTTTTTTTCTGTTCATAGCGCAAAAAAAACAAACAGAGGTGATCAAATACCACCAAAAGAAAGCCCTATTTGTGGGCAAAAAAGATGTCCATTTAGTTTAAGTACAACATTGCACGACTGCACAATTGTTGGCTAAAGCGACACCGAAAATGCCAAATCGCAAAAAATTGCTCTGGTCAGGAAGGGGTTAAATTCTTCCGGCACTGAAGTGGTACTCCTCTTTTGAAGACATTTAATAACCACAAAAAGGGAGTAGAACTAACACTACAGGGAAGGGCACACCTATGGCGTCAATAGTTCCTGATGAACCTAGTTGTAGCTCCAGTGTTGTAACCCCTGAAAGACCAGAGGTTTCTGGGCAATCTAAACCGCTGTGCCTTTCTGGTATTGTGCCTGCAGTCAACACTGCTGCTTCACCCTTTATCACTGGATGAACTGTCCTCAGCCCTAGCCGGGTTAGAGCACAGGATTGCTGGCATGATTGTCTCCATCCTGCTGGGTGGCAAAGAAGTGTGACAGATCCTCCTCCTAGAGCAGAAATGGATTGAGGATGGGGAAGAGCTAAAAAGCTCAGGATTCAGTGGAGTTCCCGGCAGATGAGTCTGCTTCCGAGCAATCTGTTTAAAAGGAGATAGTTGATGTCTGCCTCTGTCGCAGAGGCTTTCATCCTGATTAACTGATCTGGTTCGTTCTGCCCCCCAGGGACCTCTTGGGATCCCTGAGGCCTTTTCAGGCTGCACAGGCTTCCCCCCCTACACCCCCTGCTGGAACAGGTGGTTTATGCTGATTGAGAATATTCAGACAGGATTTTTGTTCCTCTCAAGAGGTCTTCCCTTTTATTTCCCATGGATCAAAGGTTCATTAAGAATTGGAGCATGCCAGCCGTAGATGCAGCAGTCTCTTCCTTAATAAAAAACTTAACTTATCCAGTGGATAATGCACGGGGCTTGAAAGACCCTGTTGACAAGAAATTGGATTCATTATTAAAAGCTTCCTTTTGTTTGACCAGTTCAGCTATTCAGCCAGCTGTTGCAGCCAAAAAGAGACGTATTGTTTGGGGCACTACATCATTTAGTGCATCGTGGAGTGATTGTACAGGTTCCTGTATCCGAAGGAGCGAACCTGTTTTTCGGTTAAAAACCGAATGGGGTCACAGGGCCCATTTTTGGACTAAAGATCCCTGTACCAGTATCTATTAATTCAGTCCTTTTTGGATAGTTTGTCCGCTCAGTTGTAGCCTTGTTCCATTGATATATAATATTTTAACGTACCCATCTTTCAGCCTCATTAGAGGTTCCTGCGATTTGCAGTAGAGGAACGTAATTTTTCGTTTGTGGCTCTACCCTTTGGGCTTGCTACAGCTCCCCGGGTGTTTACAAAGGTCCTAGCATCAGTACTGGGTCTTTTAAGGGACCAAGGGATCTTGGTGCTCAGGGATCTGGATGACCTCCTGCTCAGAGATCACTCACTACAGACTCTAGAACAGAGCATAACATTTACAGTGCAGTATTTGGAAAGCTTAGGCTGGATCATAAATACTGAAAGGTCAAACTGAGACCAGCTCAAAGTCTAAAGTATTTAGGTCTGATCCTAGATACAGTCCAAGCAAGAGTATTCTTGCCACCTGCAGAATCAGGTGTGTAAGATAAGGGGCAACAGATAACCCTCCATTCGGCTCTGTATGAGTCTTCTAGTAATGATGGTATCCTCCTTCGAGTCAATGCCCTTTGCCCAGCTGCATTCCAGGTCTCTACAACAAGACATATTGGCTTGGAACAGAAGATGACAAGCCCTGGAATATCCAATGTTCTTGTCTCCTCTGGCCCACTTAAGCCTAAATTGGTGGTTGCAGGATCAGAACCTGCGAAAGGGAAGATCCTTCCTTCCCTGTAACCTGGAGAGTACTGACTACAGATGCCAGTCTCTCAGGCTGGGAAGCAACCGTAGAAGGGCTCACAGCTCAGGGGAAATGGTCAAGGACAGAACAGACCCTGCCCATCAACTCCCCGGAATTAGGGGCCGTACAACTGGCCCTACGGTCCTGGATGGTGGAGTTTCAGGGCTGCCCTATCAGGGTTCAGTCTGACAATGCCACTGCAGTGGCCTATATAAGCCACCAAGGTGGTACCAGGAGTTGTTTAGCTCTGAAGAAGTGAACTACATACTAGACTGGGCAGAGGACTTGTGCCGATTTTATCCCGGGAGAGCAGATGTTCTGGTAGTTCCATGGAGCAATACTCCCTGATTTATGCTTTCCCTCCAGCCCTTTTCTTTCCACATTTGTTGCGCAGGATTTGGAGAGGGAGTTCCAGTCATTCTGGTGGCACCAGCCTGGCCCAGAAGGTCTGAGACTGACAATAAACGGGCCATGGACACGTCCACGGCTCCCCAATCTACTGTCTCAAAATCCTATATTCCACCCCAATTTACAGTCTTTAAATTTGACGGCATGGCTATTGAAGGACTGTGGCATCTCAGGACCAGTGGTGTCTACCCTAGTGAATGCTGCGCCTACTACGCAAACTCACTCCTTTTATTCCCAAAGAAGACATAGCGGCCGTGGTGGGAGCAATTGTAAACTCCAGATTGGATTATGCAAACGCCCTTTACCTCGGACTCCCAAATCGCCAGTCTGCAAGTCGTTCAAAATACGGCCGCCAGACTAGTGACTGGGAAAAAAAACCTGGGAATCAATCTCACCTTCACTGAGATCCCTTCATTGGTTGCCAGTTAAAGACAGAATTGTTTTTAAAGCACTCTGTCTAGATGTATCCATGGGATTGCACCCCATTATCTATGCGAAAAAATAAAAGCTCACAACTCCAATCGCGTTCTGCGATCCACCAACCAAAATCTGCTCCAAATACCAAAAGCCAATTACAAGTCCAAAGGAGAAAGAAGATTCGCAGTCCAGGGTCCCAGACTATGGAACGCTTTACCAACCAGCATTCGGTTGGAGGAAAATCACTTCGCGTTCAGGAGAAAGATCAAAACTCATCTCTTTTGATATCAAAGGAGACAGGAACAACAAGCGCCCAGAGGCGATTTGGTTTGCATGTGCCGCGCTATATATAAGTTTTTTTTTCATTCATTCAGTCATTCAATGCTAGAAAAGCTGTCAGTAGGAAGATCTATCATAAGGTCTGGAAGACTTGTATTGCTTGGTGTGAAGCCAAAAAACGGCATCCTCAGAAATACGTGATTGGGAGAGTTCTTTCTTTTCTACAGTCAGCTGTAGAAAACAAATTGGCTTTGAGTACAATCAGAGGTCAAGTTCCGGCTATATCAGTATTCTTCCAAAGGCATTTAGCCTCCCATTCCCTGTTCCGAACCTTTATGCTGGGGGAAACTCGATTGCTTCCCCCTCTATTAGGTCACCTATGTGTCTTTGGGACTTGAACTTGATACTGTCTGTGTTACAGAAACAACCATTTGAACCTATTAAGGAAATCCCATTCAACTTGCTGTCACGCAAGCTAGCCTTCCTGATGGCTGTCACCTCGGCTAGGAGGGTGTCAGAGTTGGAGGCCCTTTCATGCAGGGAACCATACTTGATCCTTTACCACGACAGTCATGTTATGACCTGTTCCATCCTTTTTGCCAAAAGTGGCGTTGGCCTTTCATTTAAATCAGGACATTATTTTGCCTTCTTTTTTTCTCAGCCTCATTCGGTAGAAGGGAGACCACTGCAGTCTTTGGACGTTATCCGGGCAGTCAAAGTTTATTTGTCTGCAGATCTAGACAAATAAACTTTTCAACAAGAGAAGAGATCCGAGGATCAGACTTTTTTTTTTCCTTTTTTTTTCTTTTTTTTGTTTTACCAAAAGGACCCAAGAAGGGGTCCGTCAATTCGTTATTTAGGCCTACGGTCTGAAACTTAAAGCTCTTCCCTTTAGAGTGAGGGCTCATTCTACCAGGGGTGTAGGAACCTCCTGGGCTTTTTGCCATCAGGTATCTGACTCAGATTTGTAAGGCTGCCATCTGGTCTTCGGTGCATACGGTCACAAAATTTAATCAAGTGGATGTTCGCGCAGCTGAGGATTCGGCTTTTGGTCGCAGTGTACTGCTGGCTGCCATATAAGTTCTAATGGCTATTGTTTGGCAGGGTGTCTTCCTCCCCTCAAGGCTATTGCTCTGGGCCGTCCCAGTAAGTAATGAATATTAGCCTAAAGCCTGCCCTAAATGATGCAGACACTGAAGGGAATGATAGAAACATTGAGACTGTATAGGAGGTAAATGCAAAAGTTGTTTCCTCCCCTCAACTTTCCACTCTGTACACAGCATACCCCCTGCACTCTGTATGTAGTGCAGTCCTGAACCCCTGCACTTAGTATGCAGTGCATCCCTGAACTATGCACTATATAGGAGAACCCCCCCCCCCCCCCCCCAAAAAAAAAAGCATTCTGCACATAACACACTCCTGGTATTTATTGCTGCTCTAAGATTTTCCCACTGCAATTTGGCCACTCACCCCTCACAGATTTCTGGAACAGTGCAGAATCTAGTGGCTAAAAGCCTGGACAGCTGAAGCTGCTTTCAAAAAGTTCTTATTCCATGAAGACATCCATTTGGAGAGGCACTTGACTGATTCCTTAAATATATCACAGGAGGTAAGGCTTTACTCCCCCAGCAGAGGAACCCTAAAATTCCTTCCTAAGGAGCTTCTTTCTACCTAAAAATGCAGAGCACCTAACCACACTACTCAGGCTTCAACTTAAAAAGCAAGGTTCAGCCCCTCCTTTTGGAGCAAGGTTTGGGCCACAAAGACCAGCAGTGTTCCCCAAAGCCTATTTTTCAACTGAATGGTTCCCTCAGTAAGAGTGGGGGAATGTCTTACACTCTGTCTGGGTCTCAGACATTTGAGGCCTGTGGGCTCAATTGGTGGTTTTAAAGGGGTACAAAACAGTTAAAACTCTACCCTTCACTGCTTTCTTCTCTCAAATCAACCAGGGACTGTCAGATTTGAATTGATTAAATTTACTGAGTCATTGTGGCATTTAAGCTTAGCCCTAACAATAGTGATGACTTCCCTATCACTGGAAAGTGATAGAAGATTCCAGTCTTTCAGGCTGAGGAGTGTTGCAGTACCTCATGGTCCATGGAACATGATCACCTATGGAAGCCAAGCTCATCAATGTCCTGGAGCTCAGAGCAGTTCAGATGGCTCTACAACTTTGAACCCTCTTTTTGCAAGGACATGCGCAAATGCAAAGGCATGTCCCTTCAAAAGAAGCTGGACATTTGGCCGGCTTCTGTTGAAGGACATTCGACCGGCTTCTGCCGAACAGGCTGCCATGCACACGGGCCAAATGTTGGCTTGTTTCTGTTGAACTGGCCGATACGTCACAATATTTGACCTGTGTGTATCAGGCTTAACTCTGAGTATGTGAGCAGTTTGGGTCCCACAACTACCTGCCATCCAGTCTTTCTTGGTTAGGGATTTCTCACATGCCAAACTATATTCACCGGAATCTGAGGTTTTGATTTAACCAAATCAGTTGTCTGCCTTGAGAATGTAGACTTCTAAAAACATGAGGTGGAACTCGTATCAGGAGGATGCTAAAGAAGAAAAATATTACATCCGGTCCATGCCAGCATAAGAGCTTACAATATACCTAAATTAGTAGGATAGATGGCTGCATAGAACAAATCATAGCTGTTTACATGAATGCCAAGATATCTGTGTTTGTAGGAAGCCCATTTGAACTCAAAGTTCTGTTGAAGTAGGGATACCATAGGGCACGGGTAGGCAGCCTTTGAGAGGAGGAGATCTACCTGGAAAACATGGAGGAGATCAAAAATCACTGGGATGCGGCGCCCTTCTTTTTAAAGAAATTAATTAGCAAGCCCCCAATAATAAAGGCGGCATGAAGAAAACGTTGAAAAATGTTTAGGAATCATGCATATAGATGTCTTCAAGGACTATGGACCAAAGGAGCCATATTTTCTAATTACATTGAAGACCTCCAGCAGAAGAAGTTAGGCAGTCAGATAATTTCTTATAGTAAGATGCAGCAAAAGCCATCCAGTTCAGGTTTCATGTTTGTGTTAAGGGTAGGGGTGCAACGGATCGTCACCAATCCGTGATCCGAACGGGCCACCCCATTCGGATCGGCACACCACGCGATCCGCGGAGCGCTCCGAGGCCTCGGCCATAGGAAAGTCCCCGGCTTCGGCCTAGCTCCGGAGCGGCAGCCATCTTGCTCCACCCCAGTGGAGACAGCATGACACTCCTCAGCGCGCCGACTACACAGACCCGGGAACTGCAGACATGTGGAGACAGCATCCCCGAGATCTGCACCTGCCGGTAGGAGACACCATCACCCGGGGAGCATGGCTGTTTGTGCTGAGCGGAGGAGGGGGACACCCAGTGACACTGGGTGTCCCCCCCTCTTCTGGTGTCACTGGGTGTCCCCCTCTTCTGGTGTCACTGGGTGTCTCCAGAAGAGGGGGACACCCAGTGACACCAGAAGAGGGGGGGGGACACCCAGTGACACCAGAAGAGGGGGGGACCCCCAGTGACACCAGAGGAGGGGGGACCCCAAGTGACACCAGCAGAGTGGGGGGGACCCCAAGTGACACCAGCAGAGTGGGGGGACCCCAGCAGAGAGGAGGGGGGGGACCCCCAGTGACACCGGAGGGGAGGGGGACAACAGTGATACTAGAGTAATTATAGTGATTAGGGGCAAGCGGACATCTTGTTACACCCAACAGAGTTTTAGATTCAGTTATTTTCAACACAAAATGGAGCTTATGTGCTTAAATACAGTATATGTACATGTTTGCTAATGTGACAGAACACCTCTGATTTTCAAACATGTAAGGTTTGCTGCGGCTTTTAAAATGTAACATGTAATTAGTCTGTCAGATTTACATATACTGGGCCAGATTCACGTAGAATCGCCCTACGCTGCGGCGGCGTAACGTATTACATTTACGTTACACCGCCGCAAGTTTTCAGCGTAAGTGCTTGATTCACAAAGCACTTGCCTGTAAACTTGTGGCGGCGTATCGTAAATCCGCCCGGCGCAAGCCCGCCTAATTCAAATGGGGCGGGGACCATTTAAATTAGGCGCGTTCCCGCGCCAAACATACTGCGCATGCTCCGTCCCTAAAATGTCCCGACGTGCATTGCGCTAAATGACGTCGCAAGGACGTCATTGGTTTCGACGTTAACGTAAATGGCGTCCAGCGCCATTCACGGACGACTTACGCAAACGACGTGAAATTTTACATTTCGAATCGGGAACGACGGCCATACTTAACATTGGCTAGACCACCTAGAGGGCAGGTTTAGTTTTACGCCGCGTATCTCTACGGAAACAACGTAAATTTACAGCGACGGGTAAAGCGTACGTTCGTGAATCGGCGTAACTAGTCATTTGCATATTCTACGCCGACCGCAATGGAATCGCCACCTAACGGCCGGCCTAGAATTGCAGCCTAAGATCCGACGGTGTAAGTCACTTACACCTGTCGGATCTTAGGGCTATCTATGCGTAACCTGATTCTATGAATCAGGCGCATAGATACGACAATCGTATCTCAGAGATACGACGGCGTATCAGGAGATACGCCGTCGTATCTCTTTTATGAATCTGGCCCACTGTATTTAAGCACATAAGCTCCATTTTGTGTTGAAAATAACTCCTTTGGGTGTAACAAGATTAGTCTTTTTTTTTTTTTTTGCTGATCCGATCCGTGACTCCTGATCCGAGGATCGATCCGATCCGTGAGTTTTTTGATCCGTTGCACCCCTAGTTAAGGGCGTTAATGACCTGTTGGATCTCAAGGAACATGATGAGATTATTTGATTTTTTTTTATTAAATTACAAAGTGACCTGCAGCAATTTTAAAGTATTTGCAGTAAAATTATGGTGACCATAAATATTAACTGTCCCCTAATGCTTATTTATCTTGCAGCAGAATTTATGGTTTTCTCAGTTGTGTTGAAATGTCTGTGGTGAAGGAAATAATAAAAATGTTATCTTGTATCTGTGGGTAACTTCACTCTGCTGACCAAAGGCAGTGAAAGCTCTCTGCCTTAGTTTTATATGATAATTTGATAACTGCATAGCTTGAGAAAAACTGAAACTTCACAGAGAATAACTGTCCCGTAAAGTGCTATTTTTTGATGAATTTAAATAGTTTAAAAAAGCGCTTTTTTAATTTGATATGATAGTGTTGACGTCTTTGACCACGTCATAGCACATTTATGGCTGTTTCTCCAATATTTGTTAAATGGTTTGATATAATGCTGCATTTAAAATCATCTATTTTATCTTCCCTATGTGCTATTTGCTTTGTATACATTGTTCAGGATTACTTCAAAGTCTTTACCATTGTAAGCTGTCTTTTGAAGTGAATCCTATTTGAAGATGGAACAATTTTCTTTTTTATGCCTAGGACATTCAGGCATATTTAAAGTTAAGTCTGTGGCTGCTGTGTAAACAACTCCTGAAATAGAACTGGGCTTAATGGGAATCATGACATGCTACAATGTCCCATAAATTGCCATTGTCTTGCTCCCTTCTGTAATTAAATGTTCTGATCATGCCATTACAGCAGCACAGTAAAAAAAATTCTATCAGTGGCAGAACCAAGTAAAACTGGTCCCTTGGCAAAAATTAAATCGACACCAAGCCCCTTCAAGCATGAAAGAGATTGTGGGGCAAAATATTGAAAAACTAGATTATTATATTGATAAAAATATAGGTTGCGCTAACTGCAATTTGTCAGCACAAAATTTAGGCAAAAATAACATTACCAATTGGTGCACATGAATGTGTGAAAACACAAAAATGAATGTAATAGTCCAGTGAACTGAACAGTGTGGTATTACATAAAACTAATCGGTATTGTGTAAACCAAATAACTCCAGAAGAAATACAAATCAATAAAATGGAGTTTGTGTAAAGTTGATGAAATAAAGTTGAGACTTAAAACACCCGTGTGAAAACAGTCTCTAATCCCTTCCTCCATATGCTGTGATTCCTTCACAATGAAAGTTGCTTGATAAGATCCATAAGAAAAATTGGACAGTATTTTGCCCCCATCCATTTTCCCTTCTATCCTGAAAAGTGCGCTTGTCCCTGCCTAACCCCCCCCCCCCCATAACAGGATATTACCACCTCCATGTTTTACTGTGGGAATTTTTTTTTTTTTTTTTTATATGGTGAGCTTTTTTGGATTTCTGCCAGACATATTGTTTGGTGTTGAGGCCAAATAATTAAATTTCAGTCTAATCTGACAATCACACCTTTCCACGTGGCTTCAGAATCTTCAAGTTGCGATTTAGTAAAGCTTGTGTGTCTTTATCCCCAAAGATCTTTTGACAATGCCTTGCCACCCATAGTTGATTGTTTGCTTCAGTTGCACTACCGGGACGGAAATGCTCCAGGAAAGCTCTTTTCATGCTGAGCTAATCAAAATGACCACAGATGATCCCAGCTGAAAGTAAAAACTGCCTTTGTGTGCCATCTATTTTTTTATGACATGTTGGTGTTATATCTTTCACTTAGATGTTATATGTTGCAATGAGTAAATACAGCTGGATAAAACAAAAATGGTATCTGTGTTAATTTCAGGCTGCAAAGCAAAAAAATTTGATTATTTTAAAGGGGGGGATTTTCTTTACCCACTATAATAGAGCATAATTCTGGTTCTACGGGTCTGCTGGTCTGGTTCCAGTTCAGGTAATAATGATGATAAATGAGGCAATTCCACGTTGCCACTGCAAACATTGTGCCAAGTCTAGCTTTGTTCTGAGAAGATTAATTATCCTTTTTTTTTATAGGTCAGGTAAAAGCTGTTTGCCCAAGCTGAGTAGAGCACGGTACATAGAAGTGGTACAGATTAGAGATGTTTAGCTCCACCAAATGTGAAGTTTATTTACTGGTTTTATTACTTAAAAAGTTGGAAGTTTTTACACTATACAATCTAGCATGTGTTGGCCGGGTAGCCAGAACTATAATTGTAGTGTCGGGAACTACAGCACTTACCGTATATACTCGAGTATAAGCCAAGTTTTTCAGCCCTTTTTTTAGGACTAAAAACACCCCCTTGGCTTATACTAGAGTCAGTGTACCTGAATTCTTGGCAGGCGTCCATTTTTTTCGACGTCGCAGCTTCCTCCTGGCGTTTCGTTCCATTTGACACTGTGTTCCACCTATCACTGAGGTCCTCTCATCCTCGGACAGTTTCCCAGCAGATACTGTGTTCAGTGTTCCGCCAATCACGGGCATCGTCTTGTCCGAGGATGAAAGAATGTCTGTGATTGGCGGAACACTAAACACAGTGTATGCTGGGAAACTGAGTCCGAGGATGAGAGGACCTCCTCCGTAATAGGTGGAACACAGTGTCAAATATCTATCGTGGAACGGAACGCCAGGAGGAAGCCGCGACTTTTAAAAAATTAACGCCTGTCAAGAATTCAGGTACTTGGGCACAGTGAGACTGCAATGGGCACAGTGAGGTGTGGCACAGTGAGACTGCTATGGGCACAGTGAGGTGTGGCACAGTGAGACTGCAATGAGCACAGTGAGGTATGGCACAGTGAGACAGCAATGGGAACAGGGAGGTTCCAAATGGGCACAGTGAGGCGTGCAAATTGGCATTGTTGACGCTCTTTTCCGCTTACAGTAGCTGCTGCATTCTCACCCTAGGCTTATACTTGAGTCAATACGTTTTCCCAGTTTTTTTGTGGTAAAATTTGGTCTTCGGCTCGGCTTATATTCGAGTATATATGGGTATTTATCCACCAAAAATAAAAATCCCGCTCTGCTTGTACTTTCTTGTTGTTTACATCAAGAAATGTAAGAGTAATGATTGCAAAATATATTGTGATTTTTTTTCCCCTGCATGGCCAGGTGGAATGTAATTTTTCTTTGACTATAATTACATTTACAGACATCTGTCCATGGTGATCGCATTTTTGTGCTCACTGTGCTTATACACAAAGATCTCCTCAACTGTTATGTGCTGGATGGGCAGCTTAGATCAGGAACAAAAGAACAGTCTACTTGTGTTTATAATAAGTGTTCGTCTTTGTCCACTTGAACTGTCAGAAGTTATGCGATATGAATACTGTCTCCTGCATGTCTCGCAGCTCAGCTGATTTCTCTTTAGGTGTTAATATGATACCACTAGAGAAAGATGGGCCATGAAGTTCACACAGCCTCTTGCAGAACCACTTCTAATCACAGCTATAGTGACAAGAGAGCTCCATCTGCCCAAACTGCACATAGGCCCTCTTAATGGAAACTGATCCGATTCCCAGAACAATTGGTGCCTCTGTTGAGCATATCTCACAATAATGGAAGATAAAGGGGCACCGTGCAGTATCTCTCTGTCTTTATGCTTCATGGCTTCTGCTAATATTACCCATGTCCGCTAGAGGCTGATATGGGTATTCTGTAGAAGAAAAAGAATGAAGACTTCAATTCAATCACCTAGAAAAATAAGAAACAGGAAGCGGGTACAGATAAGAAACACTCATCATTTTGTCATTTCAGTTTGTGTGGTGGTCTGTTTAAAAAAAATAGTAAAATTCAGCAATATAGTGGTGTTATTATATACTTCTCTTTCAGCCAAGCCTAAGCATTGTTCAGCATTTGAGAATTCAGGTGAAACTGATATTTTAGTCTCAGTGTTTAGTCAGATTAAGCCAAAAGACATTTTAAAGTACACCTGTCTCCAGAACAAGCATCACAGACAAAATAAAGATGTGTATAAAACATCCAGAGCCATCATCTTTCATTTGTTTTTTTGTAACATTACCAGAAGCTGCAGTAATTACCGTATTTATCGCGGTATAACGCGCTCCCGCGTATACCGCGCACCCCTAAAGTGGCCCCCAATCCTGTGGAAAAAAAGTTTTTTTGTTTTTTTTGTACTTACAGTTTTGGTGTCTTACGCGGCGTCCATCGGCGGCCTCGTCGGGTCCGGCGTCCTTCTGCGGCTTCGGGTGTCCTCTTCGGCGGGTCCGGCGTCCGTCTTCGGCGGGTCGGGTGTCCTCTTCGGCGGGTCCGGCGTCCTTCTGCGGCGTCCTCACGTCCTCCCCGCTCATTTCCCGCTCCGAGTTTGAATACTGCGCCGACATATACCGAGCGCAGTACACTCGTGTATCGTCGGGCAGGCTCGGCAACTGTCGCGCTGACGTCCTGTACGCTCAGGACGTCAGTGCGAGAGGCGCCGAGACTGCCCGAAGATACACGAGTGTACTGCGCTCGGTATATGCCGGCGCAGTATTCAAACTCGTGGCGGGAAAGCGGGTATCGGCGTATATCGCGCACCCACGATTTTGCCCTGATTTTCAGGGAAAAATAGTGCGCGGTATACGCCGATAAATACGGTAACCCCAGATTTTTAAAGTATATGTAAACCCTCACCTTGTAAAACAACCCATTCAGTTTAAAATAAAAATGAAAGGCGAAACATTTGTGTACTGTATATAAATAAAAAAAAACAACAACTTTTAAATATTTTTTTTTCTTTTTTAGAAGTGATCACATACCTTCTGTTCTCAGCTTCATAAGGAGCTTAGAGAGCTAAGGGAGGAGAAAAAGCATCACTCTGGTCTTCCCAGTTAATAGCTGTATGTGTGGGCATGTCGGCAGAAGTCTGACCATTGGAGAGTTCCCAGCACAACAAAAAAACTGACGATACTGTGCTTTCATGCCTGGTATGGTCAGTTTGAAATAGGAAAACAGAAAGAGTACCGGGTATTTCACACAAAAGGAATGTTTTTCAAAGTTTTTGTTATAAAACTTTGTAAATAAATGTTCTTCATAAATGTAGACTAAAATTTATTCTGCTACATTTCCCTGAAAAAAAAAAAATAGGTGTGTAATATTTAGTCTGTTTGAAAGTCTACAAGCTATGGTATCTATATTTGAAAATTGATCAATCCTGATGTACTGACTGCCTATATAATTTCTTGAGGTCCTAAAATCCTAAGACAGTACACATATCCCCCAAATGACCCATTTTTGGAAAGTAGACAATCCAAAGTATTTAGTAAGCTGCATGGTGAGTTTTGCGACATTGTAATTTTTTTGTCACTTTGTTTTGGAAAATAGTTATTTCTTACACACAGCATTGGCATACTAACAATTACACCCAAAACAAATTCTGCTACTCCTCCTAAGTATGGGGATACCACATGTGTGAGACTTTTTCACAGCCTAGACGCATTGAGGGGCCCAAAATCTAAGAAGTACCTTTGAGCTTTCAAGGAGCATAAATTGCGCATCTAATTTCCTGACTACTTATCAAAATTCTTGAATGCCTGTGCCAGGACAGGAGAAACACCCACAAAATGACCACATTTTAGAAAACAAACACCCCAAAGAATTTTTTTAATTTCACAATTAATAAGATTTTTCTAACACAACTTTGGCATACTTAAAATTATACCATAAAACACATTCTGCAACTACTTCTGAATATGGCAATACTACGCGTGAGACTTTTTTTTACACCCTACCCACATAGGGAGACCCGAAATCCAAGGAGCACCTTCAGGCTTTCTAAGCACATAAATTACACATCTAATTTCCTGACTACCTATCACATTTTTGAAGGCCCTGGAACATCAGGACAGTGTCAACACCAACAAAATGACCACATTTTGGAAAGTATACACCCCAAGGTATCTTTTAAGAGGCATGGTGTGTCTTAAGAAGACTTATTTTTTTGTCATAAGTTTTTGGAAAATGCAGAATGAATTTTTTTTTTTACAAAGTTGTCAGTTAATAAGATATGTCTAACACCAGTATAGGCATACTGAGAATTACACTTCAAAACACATTTTGCTACTCCTCCTGAGTATCGGGATACCAAGTGTGAGACTTTTTCACAGCCTAGCCACATAGAGGGGCCCAAAATCCAAGGGCTGCCTTCATATTTTCCAGGGGCATAGGTTACCTGACTACCTATCACAAAGGGTAAACAAAAAAGTTCTATGGTTCCAGAAATGCAGTTGTCTGAAGGGGGTGGTTAGGACTAGTGATTCAAAGGAACGTAGACAGTGGAACGTGCAGGTGGGTCAGTTACGGTGGCAGGCAGAGGTTTGGTCAGTAAACAGGCAAAGGATTGGTCCAAAGAGCAGACAGAAACTTGGTCAATAAATAGGACAGGGTCAGTACAAGGGCAAGGCAGAGGCAACACATGTTGCGTGAAACTCACACTTCAATATAGTAACAGTCTGGAGGAAAAAAATCTTCTACAGTTTCCTCCAACACTGCTTCGAAGCCCTCTTCAGTGTCCTCTAGAACCAGTATATCAGAGTCTGACTTCAGTTGACAAATGGGACCTGGAGGACAGGCAGGGCACTTTTAAGTTCTGGATACAGATGACTGAAGGAATTGTGGCATAGTCGCAGGAAATTCTACTTTTGTCAAGTAGACCGCTTTCTGCGTTCCTAAAATAGCAATAGTATCTGATGCTGGGACTGATGTTAAGACTCTAAGGTTCTTACTCTAATGAGGCTGAATGTTGTGCGGGCCTTAGGCAGAGTAAATGTTCACCTGTTGTTTAAAGTTGGCTCTTTTCACCTGGTCTCTGCCATAGCTACAAGTGAGAGTATTCCCCTGTGGGGTATTAATGGAGTAGAGTTTGGGAAATAGGGTAACCAGGTCCGGCGGAAGTACATAATAACCCAGGTGTAAACTATTCTGCAACTAATCATCCTGGTGAAAGTACAACGTGATGTAACACTTGGTCAACCACCTGAGACTGAGCTCTGAATGGTTGAATTTTACCACCAAGTTTGAAAAGTTTACACCGTGAAGTAAATATATTCCAAAAAGTATTCCATTTACACAGTATCAATCAGAGATACAGGGACCCTGTCTTACCTGTTCATGGCTTTGATTTTTTTTTATTAAAGTCCAGGTTTTACTCATCAAAGTGGATATATCCTCGTAGGGGTCTTCAAGGTGAGCACCCCACACATGATCCAGTGCCCAAAGCAACATTACAGGCTGCCCCCCACAGCATGGGGTCTGGGTGTGAATCTCAAGATTTTACCAAGGTTGCACCAATCCAGATATACTGCTTCTGTAAAGGAATTAAAAAACAATGAGGTTAATTGAAGAAGTCTTAAGAAAATAAAAATAAAATAATCTAGTGAAATTGAGTTCTTCAGGAACAAGAAGCGATCCATCACCTACAGATGCTAGCAAAAAGATGAGGACTCACAGAGTGGGTAGGGTTATAAGGGAGGAACCTCAGGGTGGGGGGTTGTCATCAAAAGCTTGCCAGTATCTAATCACCTGTAGATATGAGCTTATAAGACATGGTCTATTAACCACTTAAGACCCGGACCTTTAGGCAGCTAAAGGATCTGGCCAGTTTTTGCGATTCGGCACTGCGTCGCTTTAACTGACAATTGCGCGGTCGTGCGACGTGGCTCCCAAACAAAATTGGCGTCCTTTTTTTCCCACAAATAGAGCTTTCTTTTGGTGGTATTTGATTACCTCTGCGGTTTTTATTTGTTGCGCTATAAACAAAAATAGAGCGACAATTTTTAAAAAAATTCAATATTTCTTACTTTTTGCTATAATAAATACCCCCCAAAAATATATTAAAAAAAATATTTTTTCCTAAGTTTAGGCTGATATGTATTCTTCTACGTATTTTTGGTAAAAAAAAATCGCAATTAACGTATCGATTGGTTTGCGCAAAATTTATAGCGTTTAAAAAATAGGGGATAGTTTTATTGCATTTTTTTTTTTTTTTCACTACTAATGGCGGCGATCAGCGATTTTTTTCGTGACTGCGACATTATGGCGGACACTTCAGACAATTTTGACACATTTTTGGGACCATTGTCATTTTCACAGTAAAAAATGCATTAAAAAATGCATTGTTTACTGTGAAAACGACAATTGCGTCACGGTCACAGAGCTTCGGACCGTTACGACCCCTTTAAGCTAGTGCATTGTTGGTTCACTTACCTTTTCCTTTGATTTCCCTTCTAAATTTTTTTTTTCTTTGTTTGAATTTTTTACTTCCTGTTCCTCCTCAGTAAGCTGTTCTGGCTGACTAACCCCCGGCCAGAACAGCTCGGATGATGGGGACAAGCTTACTGAGGAGAAAAAGGAAGTTAGAAATTCAGACAAAGGAAAAAAAAACATTTAGAAGGGAGATCGAAGGAAAAGGTAAGTGAACCAACAATGCACTAGCTTAAAGGAACCTATTTAGAAAATAATAAACTAACCTTTACAACCCCTTTAAGATAGGCAAATGTGTGCGAATCCTATCAAAGCTCCTCTGTTAATGTTTGTTTGCTTATGCATTTTTTTCACGCAATAAACATGTGGTTGAGCAAGAGAACTCTGTGATTTTATAATTGTGGATATTTGCTATACGTCTCAGGACCAGGCATGGTCTGAAACCTGAAATTTTCTGGGCTTTGGGGTATGTAGGGCTTTGTTACAGCAAATAATTTTTTGTTTGATTAACCACTTAACGACCGCCGCACGACGATATACTTCGGCAGAATGGCACGGCTGGGCAGATCGACGTACCGGCACGTCGTTTACATCTACCCAGCCGTGGGTCGCGGGCGCGTGCCCGCGACCCAGTCCGAGGCTCCGGGACCACGAGACCTGCGGACCCGATCGCCGCTGGGGTCCCGCAATCGGTCCCCGGAACTGAAGAACGGGGAGAGCCGCGTGTAAACACGGCTTCCCCGTGCTTCACTGTGGCGGCTGCATCGATCGTGTCATCCCCTTTATAGGGAGACACAATCGATGACGTCACTCCTACAGCCACACCCCCCTACAGTTGTAAACACACACTAGGTGAAACATAACCCCTTCAGCGCCCCCTGTGGTTAACACCCAAACTGCAACTGTCATTTTCACAATAAACAATTCAATTTAAATGCATTTTTTGCTGTGAAAATGACAATGGTCCCAAAAATGTGTCAAAATTGTCCGAAGTGTCCGCCATAATGTCGCAGTCACGGAAATAAATCGCCACCATTAGTAGTAAAAAAAAAAAAATGTATAAAAATGCAATAAAACTATCCCCTATTTTGTAAACACTATAAATTTTGCGCAAACCAACCCATAAACGCTTATTGCGATTTTTTTTACCAAAAATAGGTAGAAGAATACGTATCGGCCTAAACTGAGGGGGAAAAAACGTTTTTTTTATATATTTTTGGGGGATATTTATTATAGCAAAAAGTAAAAAATATAGAATTTTTTTCAAAACTGTCGCTCTATTTTTGTTTATAGCGCAAAAAATAAAAACCGCAGAGGTGATCAAATACCACCAAAAGAAAACTCTATTTGTGGGAAAAAAAGGACGCCAATTTTGTTTGGGAGCCACATCGCACGACCGCGCAATTGTCTGTTAAAGCGACGCAGTGCCGAATCGCAAAACCTGGCCTGGGCATTTGGCTGCCTAAAGGTCCGGGGCTTAAGTGGTTAACAGGTGTGGAGGTTGGTGTGTCCATTTATGGCATACCAGCCATTTCCAGCTCATTACAAAAACAATGGAAGTTACAGTGTTTAACTTGTTCAGAAGCACCTGCAGAAGCTGCCAGGTACGACAATCTAACAAATCCAGGCAAGGCTTTGTGCCACATTTTAGACAAATAAATCCGCACATGCACAAAATCACATTGGCATCCACGTTTATATGGGATAGGGCACATAAAAAACATAGATGGGGCTATAACTCCCCACTAATCCCTCTATATGACACAAATTTTTTTGTACCAGGGAAAATGGACCTGTTTGGTAATTGGATTAAAAAACCAGATGCACAATTAAAAGACATATTAATAGATGGCAAAATTCTTACCTACCAGGAACTAAGTAAAAAAAAAGATTTGTTTGAGTTGAACAGGTGGCGATACTTGCAGTTGACGCATTTTGTGGATTCCCTCCCCTCCCCCCTGAGATCAGATAGACACTTGCTTCCTTTGGAGCGCCTGTGTTTAGCCCCAGGGGGAAGGGGCGCGATTTCCGCAATTTATAAAACATTGATGGGATTGAAAGACCCCGGCCTCCCTCCTTATATTAATAAATGGGAAGAGGAATTGGGAACGGGTAAAACCGAGATAGAGGTCAGGAAAATATTAGAAAGGACCCATACGACCTCATTTAATTGTGCACTGATCGAAATGAATTTTAAGTGTTTAGCACGATGGTATATAACCCCGGCCATAGCACACCGTTATCAAGACGACACCTCCAAAAATTGCTGGAGGGGCTGTCTTGAAGTGGGAACTATGTCACATATATGGTGGACCTGCCCAAAAATTAAAATATACTGGAATAATGTATTATTGGTAATTGAGGAGATAACCGGAATTAAAATACCTCCTGATCCATGGATCTGCTTGTTCCATGGGACAGAAATGTCAACTAAACAGTACATGAGAACTTTACTTCCTCACGTACTAGATGCAGCAAAGAGTCTGATTCCCAAACAATGGAAGGACCCTATGAGCCCGACAGAGAAGAGTTGGTTTTGCAGAATCAATGATATATATTATGCTGAACAGCTCAGGTATATGGGAGAGGAAGGAGAAGGCGGATTTAAACGAAAATGGCAGGACTGGGCCAACTTTAAACTTGCACCAAGGTATATTGACAGGATGATATGATGATTTGATATAGTGTAGGAAGATTATTGGGCAAAGAGTGATTCAATAAGAGACTGATTTCCGGAGATAGGGGAGGGTGGGAAGGAGGGGATAAGGGTTGGGGGTGGCTTGAGGGTGGGACGAGGGTTTGTTCGGCTAGGGGAAACTAATGTATCTATCTATGTATTTAAGTATTTTTTCCTTTCTCTTCTTTTGTATATTAACTGATATATATTTAAAAAAAAAAAAAAAAAAAAAAAAAAAAAGGGGAAGAAAATGAAATGAATAGATAAATAAATTTTCCAACCATGATGCGAACTAAGGAGACTGCGAAATGAACGCAAATTGATTGAATATCCTGATAGTTCTCTGAGGCGGAAAAAAAAAAAAAAAAAAAAAAGGCTTTGTGCTTCTGTCAAAAACCACTGGTGCATTAAGCATCAGCAGCGGCAGTTCAGTTATTTATGTTTGTGGAATTTAAATTGGAAATCATTGCAGCTTTAGGTATGCTGATCAGGCTGCTAGATTAAACTGCGCACGTTTTATTCAGTCATGGGCTTTGCATTTGGACCTTGGGCCATGGTGTAGAGCAAACTTTTTTATTTTTTTTACCCCAGAGGAAGACTTGAAGCTATTTTTAGGTCTCAGGAAACCAATGCTAACAATTATTATATCTGAAACCCAAGGTCCATTAGTGTAATCAAGTAGTATAAAGTTTTAAAGAAAACAAAAAAGAATGTGGCGAAGATAGAGTATTTTTTTAACCCCCGCCCGGACAACAAAATAATTTTTAACAATTATCATGAAATAGAAATCATATTAATAATGAAAATGGGCATAAAATAAAGACAATTAAAATTGTAGTGTTCCCCTACATTAGTGACCAGTAGAGAAATGCTCCCCCTCATCCCACATTGGTGGTCATTGGAGAAGTGCTTCTTTAAATTAGGGATTCGTGAGAAGGCATTGCTTTGCTGGTCAGTCCATTGCTAGATACTCAGAGTAAAATTGACCCATTGAATAGGATGCGATTGGAAAATCCTGTCCTTAGCGGTGTAAGTGGCCAGTCAATCTTGCACTGCTCAGGGAACCCCCGATCAACCTGTGGAGGAACAGTAGGGCTACAGAGAACCCTTGTAAAGACAGGCTGATTTTCAGTTTGTGGCTTGGCCCCATGTTTAGGCTCTCCTTTTACCTTATCTTTGTAGCATGGTTCTTCCTCCTGCCTTCATCTCTCATCATCCCATTCTTTTTCAGGAATTACTTCTAATGCCCTGTACACATGATCGGAATTTCCGTCGGGATAAACTCAGATGGATTTTTCTGACAGAATTCCGTTCAAGCTGTCTTGCATACACACTGTCACACCAAATTTCGAACTTCCAAAACGCGGTGAAGTACAACACTACGACGAGCCGAAAAAAATTAAGTTCAATGCTTCCGAGCACGTGTCGACTTGATTCTGAGCATGCGTTTTTTTTTTTCTCCATCGGAGTTCCATACAGACGAATGGAATTTCCGATTTTTTTCATCTGAAAAAAAGAGAACATGTTCTCTTTCTAAGTCCGTCGGAATGTCCGATGGAAAAACTGAGATGGGGCACACAAGCGGTCGGAATATCAAATGAAAAAATTCCGTCTGACTTTTTCCATCCGAAATTCTGATTGTGTGTACAAGGCATAAGAAGGACGACAGCAGGAGCCAAGCCACCAAATGGAATAGGTACATATGGGAAGGAGGATAATAATTGTGTGATTTAGTAGCTATTTAGCTTTCTGCCTCCTCTGGACAACCATGGAGGGTTGCCAACCTCCTGCAACTTTCTTTTATTAAATGCATCTTAGGCAAAAAAGTTATATTTTGCTAGCTATCATCTGCAAGGCTCCAATTACATTAGCTCATCTCCAAAGTCACACGATTTCCAGTGCAACTTTGGAGAGCGACTTTTGGTGCAACATTGATCTGACTTTACATTCTCTGGACCAAAGTTGCATCAAAAGTCAAAACCAAAGTAGTGCAGGTGCCTATTCAATATCGCACCGATTTGAATGGGGGCCACTGGAAATAATGGGCTGCGACTTTGATGCCCCCCCAATGTCTGTATCTGGCCCTTAACAGAGCACATTTTTTTTACTGAAAACCAGAAAAATGCCAAAACTCCCATTAGAAACAAAGACAATCATTATTTAAAAACAGTATAAACTCAATATAAAAACACTGACAATACCCATAACAAGTAATTTGCCTGGTTTACACTTAAAAAGTGTGACAAAAAAAATTCCACCACACAGGGATACAGTTAAAAAAAAAGTTCTATTTTGCATGCAACGGAAAGCAGTGGGCATGATCAGTTTACATCTAAGGTGGGTACCCACTATAAGAAAATCTGTTTTCCTCAATGTTTCACAGCAAGTCGGAACTGAGGACGGAAATAATGTCCAAAAAGACAAAGGCTTTTTTTGTTGTTTATTGTTTTTTGATCATGTGTAGTCTTTCGCATTACATTTTTCTCATATGAAAACCGTACGAAAATAGTACACATTAAACGGAAATCATTCATTCTGTTGACGATCACGTACAAGAACAATTTTGGAGTTTGTCCCTTTGGAAATTTTTATTTTGAAAGTCTGAATCAGATTTTGAAACATGTGTACACACTATATGAAAATGTCTGTAGCATTACCCCCGGAGGAGCTGCTGGTTTGTTTTGGGTGGCATGTTACCTCATGGCTCCTCCGCCGTCTAAGAGTGTGTGATGAATGCAGTAGAAACGGAATGTCCACGACAGGTGTCTTTTCTGTGCTCTTTATTACCCAGCCGGGTAAAAACAGTAAACTTGTGGTGAAAGGTAGAGTTGAAAGGAGAAGGAGAACAGCAGATTCAGGCGTAGCAATAGGGAAACAGTCCTGCTCCCACGTGTAACACTTCTTGCGACACTCCTGCCTCAGTGGACTTAGTGTACCTGGACAGGCCTCTCTCACTGACCTGGCAGCCAGAGTATCACTCGAACTTTTAGGGAAAAGTCTCTGCCACAGACCCTCCTGGAATGGACTTCAACCTTTAGGGACAAGTCTCTGCCACAGACCCTCCTGCAATGAACTCAGGGAGAAACCTCTGCCACAGGCCCTCCCCGCGATTGTGATTACGGAGATGATCCTCCTCAATAGAATTGCGCCTGGATCTCCTTCAGATCATTTTCAGGTACCGACCGACAGGTGACCAGCCTCTCAGTGTCCAGCTACCTTGATAACCTGTGGTTTGGCGAGACCCTATTGGATCGCCAGCCTCTCATTGGCTCTCCTCAGATGGACTCCCCACCGAACAGCTATCTCGCTTGGGATCTTCAGGATTGGGAACCCAGTCGACTACTGGGCTCCCTGCCACAGCTCAAATGTTCCGGACCAACATGGTCCCGGAACCAGGAATACCACGTGGCACGCGCACCCCGGCCTGGAAGGCCATTACGCCGGGGTGCCGTGATGCAGTCACCCTAAAGGTGGGTACCGCACTCGAAGAAGAACCAGACCAATGGCGTCTGTCCTATAAATACCCTCCCCCAGCATGCACAGCGAGGAAACTCCCTCCTGATTGGCTGCTAGAGAAGAGCACCCAAACCTCGACTCCACTGCTGCCACCTATTGTCATGGGGTGGGAACAGCACCCCAGAAGCAACAGAATGAGCACACAGCACAGCCAAGCTGAGACAGAGACCTAACACTCTGATCCCCCTCTAAATTCAACTAGCACCGGTACTTTGAAGTAACCAGGCGCTACATGTCTATGAAAGTATATACAAAAATCCTATTTTCTCATAGTGTGTACCCAGCTTTACAGTGGTAGTGGCTTAAAAGAGGATGATTAAACAGAACCACCCCCTGACTGCCTACCTCTGAATAAACATTGCGGCTGGTCAGGTGGATACACATTGCCATGACCTCAATGCTCAGCTTCACAGTGCAGAATTTTTACCTCAAAATGTCAGGATTCACAGGAAGCACCACCTCTCATATTTGCCTATTGAGGTCTATGGTACTGCACTGCAACCACAAATCACAACTTGGCATGTGGTTGTTACACAATATTTCAATGTAAAATTCCAATTTGGCTAGAAAAATACTGCTGCCTCCTGAATGCCTGCAAACTAGCTGCCTCTGAAACAGGGGCGTTGCTAGGTGCCAAAAAGACCAGGGGCTTCAGCCCGAAGCCAAGTTGGCACCGGGGGGGGGGGGGGGGTTCGGGCGCGGTCGGTGGAGTGGCGCGGGGTGACCTACCTGACACACATACCCTGTTCTATGTGTGTGTGTGTATGTGCACACACACTGACACCTACATACACTGACCTGTCCTGCATACACTGACCTGTCCTGCATACACTGACCTGTCCTGCATACACTAACCTGTCCTGCATACACTGACCTGTCACCTGTCCTACATACACTACATACACTGACCTGTCCTACATACACTGACCTGTCCTACATACAGTGACCTGACCCACTAACCTGTCCTACATACACTGACCTGTCCTACATACACTGACCTGACCCACTGACCTGTCCTACATACACTGACCTGACCCACTGACCTGTCCTACATACACTGACATGTCCTGCATACACTGACCTGTCCTGCATACGCTGACCTGTCCTACATACACTGACCTGTCCTACATACACTGACCTGAGCCACTGACCTGTCCTACATACACTGACCTGAGCCACTGACCTGTCCTACATACACTGACCTGAGCCACTGACCTGTCCTACATACACTGACCTGAGCCACTGATCTGTCCTACATACACTGACCTGAGCCACTGACCTGTCCTACATACACTGACCTGAGCCACTGACCTGTCCTACATACACTGACCTGAGCCACTGACCTGTCCTACAAACACTGACCTGACCCACTGACCTGTCCTACATACACTGACCTGACCCACTGACCTGTCCTACATACACTGACCTGACCCACTGACCTGTCCTACATACACTGACCTGACCCATTGACCTGACCTGTCCTACATACACTGACCTGTCCTGCATACACTGACCTGTCCTGCATACACTGACCTGACCCACTGACCTGACCTGACCCAGGGTTGTGCATATTATTTAGTGCTATACCTACTACAGGAGATGGCCAGAGACTGCAGATGTGATAAAAGAGATGGCAGACAGACTACAGGAGATGGTCAGTGACTACAGAAATTATACAAAAAAATGTCCAGAGATGACAGACATGATAAAAAAAAGATGGCTAGAGATGACAGACAGGCTACAGGAGATGGTCAGAGACTGCAGGCATAATACAATAGATGGCCAGAGATGATAGACATACTATAGGAGATGGTCAGAGACTGCAGACATAATATAGGAGATGGTCAGAGACTGCAGTCATATTACAAGAGATGATCAGACATTGCAGTCATAATACAAGAGATGGTCAGAGACTGCAGTCATACTATAGGAGATAGTCAGAGACTGCAGACATACTACAGGAGATGGTCAGAAACTGCAGTCATACCACAGGAGATGGTCAGAGACTGCAATCATAGCTATCAAAATTTCAAACATTGTTTCCAGGAACACTTTATCTGGCCATACATGGTTCTTTTTATGTGTTAATTTGAGGTGGATGGGGGAATCCTCTCTGCTGTGCTATTGTATTCTGACAGCAGGGAGGCTCCCCTGCTGTCAGAATACACAGATCAGAGCTGCACCCCACAGCACTGATAGAGCGACTTTTACCCAACAGGGCGGTTGAACTTAAGTTGATCGGTACATCGACTTCGGTTCAAATACAGTGGCCACACATAGATCTAAATTCAGCTAGTTTCTGCTGAACTGGCCGAATTTAATCCATGTATGCCTAGCTTTAGATGAGAAACCAAAGAAACTCATCAGAAACTCAAAGAAGCCTGAAACTCTACATACCATACTTAGGGCTACCATTTGAAATCACAGGGCCTCGTAAAGCTAACCTGACAGGCAAACCCACCCCCTCAGGAAATATCAAAACAATATTTTCACCAATACAGTTATACACTATACAATTATTAGCGAACACAAACATAACATAACTTACAAAATTCCTGCAAAATTTAAAAGCTAAAACTGTATTGAGTTAATAAAGTTCTGTATGTAAACAAGGTCTTGGGGCTCATTCCATGGCCTGTATGCTGTGAATCTGCGTTTTGTGGCTATTGCTGTGTGCAAGCAGCCTAGGTTACGCTATGGGGATGCAGCAGCTGTATGAACACAGTCACAGGTCTTATTTTGACAGGTGTGCAAATGCAGGTGTATGGCCCCTGAACATTGACAGTGTGCATTTGGGGCCACTGACCCACAGCTGCATACTTATCAAATTAGGACCTGCGACTGAGTTGATGTAGCCGCTGCAACCCCATAGAGTAACAGACGGAAACAAATCGCTCATTCACACTGTATCGGCCAGAGAACCTATGTTCTTAACCCTTAGTTTTTGAAACTTTTTTTTAACAATTGAAAAAACGTTTTTTTTTTTACAATTTCTCATCAATGGACACAAAAGCGATCATTATCTGTGTCTATTCAGAAAAGGAAGGGCCCCTTCCCCCGCTCTCAGTCCTGACAGCTGACACATCCCCCTGTGTACCAACAGTCCAGTGGAAAAGGAAAGCTGGCAGCTCTTGCGGGGGAACCTGGGCACACAGGGGGGCAATCACAGGAACTATGCACTGTGCGTCTCTCCATGCAGCAGCTGAATGCCGACAGGAGGGAGAAGAGGACAAAACGTCTTTCAGCTGTTGCAGGGAGAGCAGCACAGTGCATCACTTTACTTGCCCCCCCTCACCCTGATCCCCCTTTCTATCTGGGCCCCCCAGTGGTCCCCCCCTATTGGAAGGCACCTTCCATCAGCACTGTATATTCTCATTTCCTAAGCTCATCCCATTTCAAAATCACAAGCTTAAAAATTGCAATCAAATTAAGGAATCCTCAACAGTCTCTTCATTACTCTATAGGTGGGCCTGATTATACTTGTTAAGCTACACATAGTACAGTTTTCTCCCCTTGCAGTAAAAAGTTTGATATAGTAAGTGGAGAGGATCCTGTTAAATTATTGACCTGTATATTAGATCATAATAATGTACAGATCAATCATTTAAGATGAGAGCACATCTGATTGTTACGCAAAGTTGCTAAACGAAGTGTGAATTGGAGACACAGATAACATTGATAACACATATTTATATACTTTTATATACTTTTTTTGCACTATTTTAGCACTTTTCAAAAACATTGGTTTGTGAAAGGTTTGGATATATGGTAATTTAAATATAGATATGTAGCACTACCCCCGGAGGAGCTGCTGGTTGTTTTGGGTGGCACATTTACCTCAAGGCTCCCCCGAATTCCTAGGGATGAATGATGCGTATTGCATTTGGTAGAAGTAAAGGAATGTCCGCAACAGGTGCTCTTTGCTGTGCTCTTTATTACCCAGCCGGGTAAAAACAATAAAACTTGTGGTGAGAAAAGTAAAGTTGAAGAAGAAAGGAGAATAGCAAATTCAGGCGTGATGATAGGGAAACAGTCCTGCTTCCAAGCGTAACACTTCTCTGCGCCACTCCTGCCTGGTTAGCGTACCCGGACAGGCCTCTCTCACTGACCTGGCAGCCGGAGTATCACTCGAACATTTGTAGGATAAAGTCCCTGCCACAGACCCTCCTTAGTGAACTTGAACTTGAGGAAAAAGTCTCTGCCACAGACCCTCCTTGGTGATCTTCAGAGAGACACCTCTGCCAGAGGTCCTCTCTGATTTGTAGTTACGGAGGAATTCCTCCTTAGCTGAATTGAGCCTGGATCTCCTTCAACTTGTCGCCCAGGTACCGCCTGACAGGTGATCAATCCTTCAGTGTCCGGTTACCTTGATCCCCGGTGGTTTGTCGAGGCCCTTTTGGACCGCCAGCCTCTCAATGGCGCTCCTCAGACAGACTCCCCACCAAACAGCAATACAGCTTGGGATCCTCAAAGGTGGGAACCCAGTCGCTCACAGGGTCCCCGTCGCTGTTCAGATGCTCCGGGCCATCGTGGTCCTGGAACCAGGAACACCACGTGGCACGTACGCCCCGGCCAGGTAGGCCATAACGATGGGGCGCCGTGATGTGGTCACCCTAAAGGTGGATGCCATACTTCGAAGAAGAAGACCCAGAACCAATGGCGTCTGCCCCATAAATACCCCTCCCCAGTATGCACAGCGAGGTCAAACCCTCCTGATTGGCTGCTGGGAAAGAGCATCCAAACCTTGACTCCACTGCTGCCACCTACAGCACCGGTGTTGGAAGAACACCCCAGCACAGCAGAATAAACCCACAGCACAGCCAAGCTGAGACAGAGACCCTGTTTAACACATAACAATTAGGATCAGAGTTTAACTACACTCTGATCTCCCTCTAAATTTAACTAGCACGGTACTGTAAAGTAACCAGGCGCTACAGATATTTACAGTGGCGGTGCGTCCATAGTGGGTGCAGGAGCACCGCCCCTCTCTCCTGCACGCACCCGTCACTCAGCAATTGATATATTCATGCATTGCATGAATATATCTATTGTCGCTGCTGCTGCCCACTATTCAGGTGTCCGGCCCCCTGTTGAGCGCCAGCCATCTGAATAACAGGTGGGTGTGTTTTGGAAGTGCCTGATTAGAGCCATCGCCTGTGGGCTCTAATCGGCTTCCAAATGGTTAAACAGAGGGCGCGCGGCTGTGCGCTCCCTGTTTAAACCATGCTGTGAGTAGGGAATTGCTTCCCTAACACTGACCCGCCAATCAGGTGCATCGGGTCTGGTTACCGGTCACCTGATTGGCTGAAGCGACATCTAGGATGGGAGAAGACATTGAGGGAATGTGGAGGAGGACAGCGCTGACCCGAGGAAGGTAAGTGCCGGGCTGGGGACAAACTGGCGGCATTTGGGGACAAAATGGCAGCATTTAGGGACAAACTGGCTGTATTTGGGGACAGACTGGCTGTATTTGGGGACAGACTGGCTGCATTTGTGGACAAACTGGCTGCATTGGGGGGGAACTGGCTGTATTTGGGGGGGAAACTGGCTGTATTTGGGGAAAAACTGGCTGCATTTAAGGGGGCAAACTAGCGGCGTTTAATAGGCACAGTGGCTAAGTTTAATGGACACAGTGGCGGCAATTGATTTTTTTTTTCAGTTTGTTTGCGCCCCCAAAAATGTTGGCGCACCAGCCGCCATATGTATATGTAGCGCCATGCTCCCATTGAGTAGGCGCTATATGTTAAATCTTAGTTGCCTGAGCTGTAGTTTAGCTCAGAATGATTATGCTAAATTGTTGGTTCTGTTTCAGTTCAGCTGGGTTGCACAATTTTCCCCTTGACGGTGGGTGTCGCTGTTACCACAGGTCAAGGTTGGAAAGGCAGCAGGCTGGATGCACTGGGTATCTCTTTCCCAGAAGCAGCTCAGGGGGCGTGGTCAACTCGCTGTGCATTCTGGGGAGGGGTACTTAAGGGACAGATGCCGTTTTGGCGGGGTTCGTTTTCCGATCCTGACCTGATGGCCCTCCTGGCCTCAGGGATGTGTGAGCTGTTTCGTAGCCTCTTGGCCGGCTGGTCCGAGGCCTCGCAACTGAGAGTAGGCCCAGCAGTTTCTGGGGTACTTAGAGTAGGCCTAACTGGTGGTTGCTGAAATCCAGTGTGGAGCTGAGTTAATCCTCTGGATCTAAGTTGTACCCGTGATCCGCAAAGCAAAGGTACCAGAGTCTTTCCTCATCCCTCTACCACCTCTGTTGGAGAACTTTGTTTAATAAAAACCTTGAAAGAGACTTTGTTTTTGGTGCAGACATTCTTGTGGACAACTCTTCAAGGAGAACCCCTGTAATGAGCGTATGGAACAGTAAGGTAACGGCAGGCCCAAATCTAAACCAGTAGCTCCTTCGGGGGTAGTGCTACATATATATATATATATATATATATATATATATATATATATATATATATATATATATATATATATATATATATATATATATATATATGTGGGTTGAGAGGCCACATTTGATGCCTCGTTCCTTCTTTCATGGGTAATAGAGCCTCTGTTATTTCATGTTTACTGGCCCACTTAAAAATAGACTTAGATTCAGATATTGAGTGAATTAGGCTATGTATTGTATAGACAGTCTGGCTAGCTAGTAGACAAGAAATATAATCCCAGTGTCTTACTGCATTTTAACACTACCAGAGCTAATGACACGACAGTAATACGCATGCATTGTATGCTGGTAACTGGAGCCCTTCCATAAAGATACAGCCATTGTCCCCAGCTTATTCATCGACACATCATCAAGCTGGAGACCTTGCTCCTACATTACCAGAACTATCTAGCAATAATATTTATATTGAGATGAGCAGAGGATGACGTACGTTCCTTATAACGGTCCTTCGTTAATATTTTCAGGCAATTTGTTAGCACTCTCACGTTTCGGCTGGTTTGGCACTGCACTAGCAGAATTTTATGAATAAACTGTGACGTGGGAGACAGAAGCAAGTCCCAGTGACCCCGCTAGTCATCCCTGAGAAGATTTGTCAGACAATCAGCAGCCGTTCTGTGCACAGAGCCATGGACTTCTATATAAGTGGAGTCCTCTTTAAGAGGAAGCTGCTCAAGTCTAAATTGATATTGTGTATGTGTCCAAAAAGCACACCAGTAACTCATGGGAGAGGAATGTGTGCAACTAGGGAGGCTGCAAGCTGCATTAGGCAGCCGGGATTACAAACATACACAATACAGATAAAAGAGGAACAGAATTCCAATAAAATATCAGCTTCATACATTCTAGGTATAAAAAAATTGTATATTCTATTTCTGACAATTAATACATTACAAAGCAATACATATATTTAAATAAACAATAAATCAGTAAAAAATAAAGATGAAATCCAGACACATATCAAAGACACAAAGCAATGCAGCTCAGTATTCATATGTATTCATTTACAAATATATATATTTTTTTAAATATGCAAATAGACTTGATATCCACCTTTCACAGTCCCTGTACAGCAGGGCCTCGTACACACGGACGGACTGTCCGATGAAAACGGTCCGCCGGACCGTTTTCATCGGACATGTCCGCTCAGAGATTTCTGTCTGATGGTTGTACACACCATCAAACAGAAGTCGGCGCGGACACGATACGCGGTGACTTGGCCGCGCCGACAATGACGCGGCGACGTGCGCGGCCCTGGAAGGTCAATGCTTCCACGCATGCGTCGAATCACTTCAGCGCATGCGAGGGCTTTCGGCCGAGCGGACATGTCCGGTGAGTCTGTACAGACGACCGAACATGTCCGACGGACAGGCTTCCAGCGGACATGTTTCTTAGCATGCTAAGTAACATTTGTCCGCTGGAAACCTGTCCGATCCACCGGAAAATTGTCCGGTCGGACGTACAGACGACCGAACATGTCCGCTGAAACAGACATGTTTCAGCAGACATGTTCGGTCGTGTGTACGGGGCCCAGGGCTTGGGCATGGAGAGGGAGAAGCAACACAAGGAGGTTGATTTACTAAAGGAAAATATACTGGGCCATATTCTCAAAGAATTACGCCGGTGTATCAGCAGATACGCCAACGTAAGTCTGAATCTAAGGCCGTCGTATGTTTAAGTGTATTCTCAAACTGAGATACACTTAAACATGCCTAAGATACGACGGCCAGCGCCGTTGTATCTTAGGCTGCAATATCTACGCTGACCGCTAGGTGGCGTTTCCATTGCGGTGAGCGTAGAATATGCAAATGACTAGTTACGCGGATTCACGAACGTACGCTTGCCCGTCGTAGTGATTTTACGTAGTTTCCGTAAGAGATACGCGGCGTAAAGATAAACATGCCCCCTAGGTGGCGTACTCAATGTTAAGTATGGCCGTCGTTCCCGCGTCTCAATTTTAAAATTTTACGTCGTTTGCGTAAGTCGTCCGTGAATGGCGCTGGACGCCATTTACGCTAACATCAAAACAAATGACGTCCGTGCGACGTCATTTAGCGCAATGCACGTCGGGTAATTTACCCGACGGAGCATGCGCAGTACAATCGGCGCGGGAGCGCGCCTAATTTAAATGATCCACGCCCCCTACCAGGATCATTTGAATTAGGAGGGCTTGCGCTGGTGGACTTTACGCGACGCCGCCGCAAGTTTACAGGTAAGTGGTTTGTGAATCAGCCACTTGCCCGTAAAACTTGCGGCGGAGTAACGTAAAGGAGATACGTTACGCCGCCGGAGATCTACGAGAATCTGGCCCACTGTGCATTAAAGGCGTACTGCAAGTGCAGTTGCTCTAGATCTAAGGGGAAGCCCTGAATTGAGGGGAAACTGCTGATTTCTATCATCCAATCATGTGCAAGCAAAAATTCATTTTTTTTATTTTCCTTGCATGTTCCCCTCAGAACTAGAGCAACTGCACTTGCAGTGCACAGACTACAGTGGAACCTTGGTTTACGAGTAACGCGGTTAACAAGCATCTTGAATAACGAGCAACTTTTTAAAAGCCGGATGGAGCCGATCGGAAATACGCTACGTGCGGTATTGCATGCCATAGAAGTCAATGCGGAACAAATTATCTTTGTTTCCATTGACTTCTATGGGGAAACTTACTTTGATATGTGAGTGTTTTGGATTACAGTCATTCTCCTGGAACCGATTATGCTCGTAATCCAAGGTTCCACTGTATTTGCCTTCAGTAAATCAACACCAAGGTGTCAATCAGAGACAGAGGGATGAGATTATCTGTTTACTCCTTTTGCTTTCACTATCCAATCACAAGCTGGAGGGGACATGTACCGTAATTGTTACTGTACTGAAGAAAAACAAAATCTTGTATCCTGCCTTGCCAGACAGGGTTGTGCTATGTTACAAAGCTGTGCAAATATTAGGACTGGAGGTTCACCCAAAAAATCTATTTTTAACAATAGTGTGAACCCGGGCCTCAATTATTTTTTTTTGTTTATTGGATTGCACGGAAAAGTAATAAAGTCCCAGGCCATTGTGACATTTCCACTAATCTAGCCCTATGCATACATTACGTAGGGTTGCCACCCAGTGCCGGCCCAAGACATTGTGCTGCCTGGGACCAAGAATGAAATGCTGCCCCTCCCCCCCCCAAAAAAAATCACGTCATGGCTCTATACTAGGGGTGCAACGGATCAAAAAACTCACGGTTCGGATCGTTCCTTGGATCAGGAGTCACGGATCGGATCATTTTTATAATAATATAATTATAATAAAAATTATTCAATAATGTAATCAACTCAAAATCACTGAAATTTGCTCAGTTGCAGAATTGTCGCTGTCATTACTTTTATTTTTTTATGACGAATTTTCCCACAAATCGCTATCGCACAATTCTGCAAGTGATTATAATTTATTATCGCTGTTTTCTAGCTGCTCTAAAACCATTTTTGACATAAAGGGACACTTTTGGTTGCTATGGACAATCTACAGTTTGCAGGCAGAAAGAACAGTTTTTATTATATAAAAGTACATGTAGGGCACTGGGCAGACCACTAGGGACAAGGGGTGTGTGTATTTTTTACATACAGTACTGTAATCTATAAGATTACAGTATACTGTATGTAATGTGTTTGTTTACTTTTTTGAATTTGGCGCCGTTCTCCGCCCAGTGCATCGTAACGTCGCAGGGAACGGAGATCGGCGGCACACGGGGACACTGTGAATCGAGCGAGGACCCGCTCGCTCACACAGCGGGGGTGCATCGCAGGATCCAGGGACAAGGTAAGTAACTTGTCTGTGGATGCTGCGAAAGGTAAGCCGCGCCGCTGCACGCTCTGCACATCTACCCAGAGCGTGACTCGGGGATATCGATCCTAGTATATAAAAACAACCCCGAGTCACGCTCGGGATACCGCTAAGGGGGTTAAAGATCTCTGCCTGCCCTGTACTCACGGCAGGGACAAGGGAGATGCAGGTGCACTGTGTGATGGTAAGCTGCACTGTGATCTCCATCTCTGTCCAGGTGGATATATGCTGACCAATGATCTCCATGCAAGTGACAGAGAGGCAGAGCCGCCTACACTGTCAGGAGGCACTAGAGCCAGTCTGGGTATGTGAGATTTAATGAAGCTTTTGAGGTCAGGGGGATATAAATGAGGGATGTGAAGGGAGATGTGTGCAGGGGTCAGGGCCAAGGAAGGGTGGAAGTGGTATTTGGACATCCTGTGAAAGTGAGCTGATCCTTGCAAACTGTGCATGGCACCACCCTAAACCCTACACTCTGTATGTAGCACACTCCTCAATCATGCACCCTGTATGTAGCACGGTCCTCAATACTGCACTCTGTATGTAGCACACTAATGTATAAATAGTTGATAGAATTAAATATATTCATTAGTACTTTCAATAAAATCGATTTTACAAAAGGAAAACATTCCATAAAGAAAAGACTAATTAACACAAAGAGCACAGTACAAGGGAAATGCAGGAGGGAACAGTACAGGGGGGGGGGTCAGGAGGGCACAATACTGGGATCAGGAGGGCGCAATATAGGTTCTTGAATGCTTCCCTGGACATGACATGATCGTGTGTCCGCGGAATAAGACAGCAGTTTCCTTGGCTGTGAATTGTAGGAGGGTTTAGTTCCACTTGAAGAAAACAGATAAGGACATTTAAGCTGGCCATACATGGTTAGCTTTAAACTTCAGGCAGGACACATAAATGTATTTTTTCACCCTTTCCTTTTTTTTCCTCTCTTGGTTAAGTTAAGTTGGTGCTTGAGTGCATTACTTATTGTTTTCTTTGACAAAATTGTACCTGCTAATTCCATGTCTTTCTGAAGCTCTCCACAACTGGTTCTTGGCTTTTGGACAATTCTGATAATTCTTTTCATTCCTCTGTCAGAAATCTTGCAAGGAGCACCTGGTCGTGGATGGTTTATGGTGAAATTATGTTCTTTCCACTTCCGAATTATGGCCCCAACAGTGCTCACTGGAACATTCAATAGTTTAGAAATCCTTCTGTAACCAAGTATGCTTTGCAACAATAAGGTTGCAAAGGTCTTGGGAGAGCCCTTTGCTTTTACCCATTATGAGATTTTTTTTGGGTGACATCTTGGTAATGAGACACCTAATAGGCCATCAGTTGAGACTGAACCAGCTGATATTAATTTGCACTGACAAGGGGTAGGATTGCTTTCTAATTACTGATTTCAGCTGGTGTTTTGGCTTTCCATATGTTTTTTTGCGCCTCCCTTTCTTCATGTGTTCAATACTTTTTCCCTGTGTCATTCCATTTTATTACACATAACTTAATTTCTGAACTTATTTGTTTTGGTTTCTTTGTATGTATGGATTGCATGGGTTGCTACCAACATGTGAAACGTTCATGTCAATAGCATCTTTAGAAATATATTTACCTAGAAAATGGTGACATGTTCAATACTTATTTTACACACTGTATGTACATTTATAATTACAAACTACATATAGATGCATAGATTTTAAAACAGTGTGTGATTAACCACTTACGCCCCGGACCATTATGCAGCTAAAGGACCAGGCCCCTTTTTGCGATTCGGCACTGCGTTGCTTTAACTGACAATTGCGTAGTCATGGCTCCCAAACAAAATTGACGTCCTTTTTTCCTACAAATAGAGCTTTCTTTTGGTGGTATTTGATCAGCTCTGCGGTTTTTATTTTTTGCTCTATAAACAAAAAAAGAGCGACAATTTTGAAAAAAATTCAATATTTTCTCACTAGTGAATCAGTGAGAGATTCACTAGGAAGCACGGTGAGAGGTTTGTTTACACTTACCTCTCCCAGTTTTTCAGCTCTGTGACTGCAAACCCTTTGCGGTGATGTCAGCTCTGTGACCCGATCGCGGGACACTAGCGGCGATTGGGTCCGCGGGTCCCGCAAGGGGGGATCACGGAGCTCAGGACCGGGTCATCCATATGCCCAGCCGTGGCATTTTTCCAACGTATTAACTGGTTAAGCTGATCTATTTTACCACTACATCTAGAACGGAAAAAAAATGAAAAGACTATATATATTCCCTTTGATCTGGACTGACTGTACAGTGAATCTAGAGAAGAAAATAAAATAGAATTTGTATTTGTTATAGTTGTTGGGCCAAGGGGCGTCAATACTTGCCAACATTCCTATACATTCCTAAAGGAGATCTTGAGATTAAAAAGAAAAGCTACTTCAATATTATGCCCTTTTTGGGCTTATCCTTGTCCCAGTGGTGTCTCAAATCCATAACAGTTATTGTGAAATGAACCACTGTCCACAAATATGGGGCAACGTTTTATGCAAAGAGAAGGGATTTGGCTGTAATTTTGCTTGGCGTCAGTGACTTTGTTCCTAAAACCTGTGGTAATAACCATACTCCCAGGTCCAAGGGGGATTTCATATATGATTCCAGGTTACTTGCTAGTTTACGTCAATAACAAAGTTGCCTAAGAAACAGCATGTTTAGTTTATCCTTTTAGTAGTATAAATGGATTGTTAGAAATATTACAAATACATAAGAAAAAATTCGACAGCGGAAATGTGACCAAGTGTTTACAAAACACAGTGATGTACTCACCAACTGTCTGCATAACTATATACTCAAAAAAAGAATGTATTAGTAAGAACTACATGTGACAGAATTAGGCAATTACTACTTAAAGCGGTGGTTCACCCTTAGAGAGAACTTTATAGCCTTAGATTCCTGCTCGTTTTGTCTAGGGGAATCGGCTATTTGTTTTAAAATATGAGCAGTACTTACCCGTTTACGAGATGCATCCCCTCCGTCGCTTCCGGGTATGGGCTGCGGGAATGGGTGTTCCTTCTTGATTGACAGTCTTCCGAGAGGCTTCCGACGGTCGCATCCATCGCGTCACGATTTTCCGAAAGAAGCCGAACGTCGGTGCGCAGGCGCAGTATAGAGCCGCACCGACGTTCGGCTTCTTTCGGCTACGAGTGACGCGATGGATGCGACCGTCTGAAGCCTCTCGGAAGACTGTCAATCAAGAAGGAACGCCCGCTCCCGAAGACCCATACCCGGAAGCGACGGAAGAAGATGCATCTCGAAAACGGTAAGTACTGCTCATATTTTAAAACAAATAGCCGATTCCCCTAGACCAAACGAGCAGGAATCTAAGGGGAATTTTTTTTTTTTTTAATAAATGGGTGAACTCCCGCTTTAAATAAACTTGATTTTTAACCCCATCTACAAACACACTAGTACACTGGCGTGATAACCGCAGTGCTGCATCGCATTATTCACTTTTATTAAACAAACTTTATTAAAATTGAACAAAGTGACACTTCATTATGTTCTACTGGCTGCGAGGCAGTGGATTGGATCTTGAATAAACAATAAAGTACTAATGCGCAACCAACGTGTTCAACAATAGTTATTAATAACAAAGTGCTAAGGGTGCTAAAGTAAAAAGTGTAAACAGCAGCCAACTTCTGTAGTGTTTCCAACACCCATAAAATTGTGTAAAATATTGAAGTAGCGCCAATTTCTCTATAAATATGTGCTAAAAAGCATATACTAATATATTAAAAATACAACAAATCTACTGAATATATATTAAATAGTGTAGCACAACATGTATTCCAACAGATGATCACAGTCCATGTGAATAAAGTGTATAATAAATAGCATACAAGTCCATGTGTAAAGTGCATGTGAAATAGAATCCACGGAAGACTCTGATGATCCAAAGAATCAGTCGTTAACACAACGGGACAGTTGCAAATATAAACAAGATGGGGAGAGGGGGAGAGGGATGGGTAAGGGAGTCCCAATCTGCAGATGTAAGTAGGTAACACAGAAATAATCCTTGTGTCCTCCCCTGATAGTACCAGCCTCTCACCTCATTGATGGACCCCAATGGGTCTAATCATGCATCAAGCAGAGGGTATCCAGTAGACGGTGATTCCTCTTTTCCTTGGTGAATCCTGGACAAAGGACCACTGTAGTTATCTCTCTAGTCTTCCAAACGATTTCCTAGAAAGTACAGCCTCCAGCTCCACACATTTTAGAAATGAGAAAGAAGATTGATCTCCATGGTGTAGTAGTTTAAAAAATATATGATTCCATTTATTTAAAAAGTATTAGATGACAATAAAATGGCAAACAGGTAAAACAGTGTCAAAAATGCGGGGACCTCCGGTCACGGCCGTAACCGGAAGTGACGTCACTAAGCTCCTACTCCCGTTTTTTAGGGGTTGGGCTTGGCCCCTTAGTTCCAGTGAAGGCAACTCTTAGGCCGCGTACACACCATCGGTCCAAACCGATGAAAACGGACCGAAGTTCAGTTTCATCAGTCCAAACCGACCGTGTGTATGGCCCATCGGTCTTTTGTCCTTCGGACAAAAATTAGAGAACTTGCTTTAAAATCGAACCGATGGACCGCTAACCGATAGGTCCAAACCGATGGTTAGTACACAAAAGTATCGGTTCAAAGACCGCGCTTGCTCAGAATCAAGTCGACGCATGCTTGGAAGCATTGAACTTTGTTTTTTTCAGCACGTTGTGTGTTTTACTTCACCGCGTTCTGACCCGATCGGTTTTTGAACTGATGGGGTGTACGCACATCAGACCATCGGGCCGCTTCAGCGGTGAACCAATGAAAACGGTCCGTCAGACCATTCTCATCGGATGGATCGACCGTGTGTACGCGGCCTTACGGCGTCGGCATACCAAGACATTTTGGACAATTTCATGCTCCCAACTTTGTGGGAACAGTTTGGGGGATGGCCCCTTCCTGTTCCAACATGACTGCGCACCAGTGCACAAATCAAGGTCCATAAGGACATTGATGAGCGGTGGAGGAACTTGACTGGCCTGACCTCAACCCGATAGAACACCTTTGGGCTGAATTAGAGCAGAGACTGTGAGCCAGGCCTTCTCATCCATATCAGTGCCTGACCTCACAAATGCACTTCTTGAAGAATGCTCAAACATTCCCATAATGTTTTAGAACTTTAGGGCCAGATCCACAAAGAGCCGCCGTAACTTAAATATTCTGATTTAAGTTACACTGGCGCAAAATTTTTACCTAAGTGCCCGATCCACAAAGCACTTACCTAGAAATTTTCGGCTGTGTAACTTAAATCCGTCCGGCGCAAGGCGTTCCTATTTTCATGGGGCGAGTCCCATTTAAATTAGGCGCGCTCCCGCGTCGGACGTACTGCGCATGCTCACGACGTCATTTTCCCGACGTGCATAGCGCGGTTTTACGTTACGCCGAGTTTTGTGAATCGCGCCGGGTAAAAAAAGTTGCGTCCGGAAAAAAAAAAAGATACGGCGAAAAAAAAAAAAAAAAAAAAAAAAAAATAACAGCGTCGCGGGTACGAAGGGTCTACTTTTACAAGGTGTAAACAGTTTACACTTTGTAAAAGCAGCCCTAATTTTACACATGCAACTTAATACTTAAAAGCTTCGTGGATCTCCGTAAGTGCTAATTTGCATACCCGAAGCGGCATTTCGACGAGAAATGCCCCCAGCGGCGGATGCGGTACTGCATCCTAAGATCCGACAGTGTAAGTCCCTTACACATGTCGGATCTTCTGCCTATCTTTTGGAAACTTATTCTGTGGATCAGTTCCAAAGATAGAAACAGGGATACGACGGCGTATCCCTTTTGAGGATCTGGCCCTTAGGCTTTAGAACCAATTTAAATGCTACATCTGCAGAACAGCTTGTTCTGTTGAAAAACAATAGACTTACTGCCTGAATCACCAGATCATAAAAGAAAGAAACAGACAAGTGGGTGACTAAAGCGCTAGCCAACAGTGAAAATTAAAAGTGACCAGTGAAAAACAAAATGCTGTTCAAATCTAAAATGTGCTAACAACAAATAAAGGTCTGAATAAAGAATGATGAGCGCAAACTGAAAATCTAAAAGTGAATATAAAGACAGTCCATAGGGGACTGATAACAATCAATAAAGATATGCAGTGAATTCAAAATTAGTGAAATAACCAAAAACTGATAATAAATCCAAAAATAAAAGTCCAAATATATAAATCAAAGTTTGGATTTATCAATCTAGTGTGCCAGTGATAAACAAAACTTCTGCACTTCGGGCATCAATGTGGACAATCTTGATAACTCTTTGCTTAGCCTGGGCTCACAGTGCGCTTACCTCCAGACACTAGGTCATGCGTGTCAACGAAATCCTCCCAAAACTGGAACAGAATCCAAACAGTGGGTAACACGTGTTGCACGGAATCTTCCCAGTGCTGAGATAGAATCGAGGGGCGTTCTCTGTATCCAATACCAGTATAGGTCCAGGCGCAGCGAAGTCGACTCCACAGGATAGCCACAAGGTGTATCAGGAGCAAATGTAGAAATAAAAAGCTCTCATGGTGAAGTATGCAAGCACTTTAAAATTTAATAAAGGTAAAAATGTGCTTACATTGAAAAAACGAATAAAACGAATAAAACGCCAAACAGCGGCACTTCCGGTGGACGGTCAGGGTGTCACGTCACTTCCGGTCACATCTAACCTCACTGCATATCTTTATTGATTGTTATCAGTCCCCTATGGACTGTCTTTATATTCACTTTTAGATTTTCAGTTTGCGCTCATCATTCTTTATTCATAAAAGAAAGAAAGCCTAAAAAAGAAAACGAATATAGCAATCCTATCTAATAATTGGTAAACTGCAATCTAATACAAATACATATTTGCTTTTGGGTTTAATACCACTTTAAGTGATTCTATTTAGCAATAATACGTGAGCAGTAAAAACATTTCTGAAGGTACTAAATTCTTTATCCTTTTATATAAAAGACATGGCAGTCCATATTTCTCACTCTCTAATATAGTAGTAAGAAGGTAGGGCCAGGAAGCAGGTGGTACTGCTGCCTGTATGTCTGTCCGTAGGTGTCAGATGGCTTCTAGAGGAGTTGGGATGCAGCCATGTGATTTTTTTTCTCCGGGTAGTTCCTGGTACTCAGACCTGCTCACACCCCACATTGTTCTGAGGAGGCTTACCATCTGTGACCTGTCTGTGCAAAGACAGCAAAGCAGCTTGTGTCTAAACCTGCACCATTAACTCTAACATTGCTGATGGCAGGCTGGTACGATTCCCCACAGTTCAAAGCACATATCACGAGTATGAGCAAGATACAGATTTATACTTTATTGGCATCACGCCAAAGAATATACACTATATTACCAAAAGTTTTGGGACTCCTGCCTTTACATGCACATGAACTTTAATGGCATCCCAGTCTTATGCCGCGTACACACGACTGTTTTTTGGGGTTCTAAAAAATTACATTTTTAATGGTCTAGAAAAAATTTTTTTTTTCAACCCGATCATTAAAACGGCCTTGCCTACACACAATTGTGATAAAAAATGCTCTAGCAAAGCGTGGTGACGTACAACACGTACAACGGCACTATAAAGGGGAAGTTCCATTCGGATGGCGCCACCCTTGGGGCTGCTTTTGCTGATTTCATGTTAGTAAAAGACGATTTGTGCTTTTCAGTCTGTTACAGCGTGATGAATGTGCTTACTCCATTACGAATGGTAGTTTTACCAGAACGAGTGCTCCCGCCTCATAACTTGCTTCTGAGCATGCACGTTTTTTTCACATCGTTAAAGCCCACACACAACCATTTTTTACAACGTTAAAAACGACAACGTTAAAAACGACGTGAAAAATTAGAGCATGGTCGAAATTTTTAATGCCCATTTTTTAGATCGTGAAAAATGTCCTGGAGCCCACACACGATCGTTTTTACTGACATTAGCAAAAAAAAAAAATTTTTTAGAACCCAAAAAACGGTCGTGTGTATGCGTCATCAGTCTATAGGGTTTAATATTGAGTTGGCCCACCGTTTGCAGCTATAACAGCTATTCTTGGAAGGCTGTCCACAAGGCTTAGGAGTGTGTTCATGAGAATGTTTGACCATTCTTCCAGAAACACTTTTGTGAGGTCAGGCATTGATGTGGACAAGAAGGCCTGGCCCGCAGTTTCCACTCTAATTCACCCCAAATGTGTTCACTTGGGTTGAGGTCACCACTCTGTGCAGGCCAGTGAAGTTCCCCCCCCCCCCCCCAAACTTGCTCATCCATGTCTTTATAGACCTTGCTTTGTTCACTGGACAAAATCATTTGGTGGAGGGGAGATTATGGTGTGGTGTTTGATTTTTCAGGGGTTGAGCTTGTTCCCTTAGTTCTAGTGAAGGGAACTCTTAAGGCGTCAGCATACTAAGACATTTTGGACAATTTCATGCTTCCAACTTTGTGGGAACAGTTTGGGAATGGCCCCTTCCTGTTCCAACATGACTGCGCACCAGTGCACAAAGCAAGGTCCACGGAGACATGGATGAGCACGTTTCGGGTACAGGTACTTGACTGGCCCGCACAGAGCCCTGTCCTCAACCCAATTGAACACCTTTGGGATGAATTAGAGTGGAAACTGTGAGCCAGGCCTTCTTGTCCACATCAGTGCCTGACCTCACAAATGCGCCTCTGGAAGAACGGTCAAACATTCCCATAGACACACTCCTAAACCTTGTGGACAGCCTTCCCAGAAGAGTTGAAGCTGTTATAGCTGCAAAAGGTGGGCCAACTCAATATTGAACCCTACGGACTAAGACTGGGATGGCATTAAAGTTCATGTGCGTGTTAAGGCAGGCGTCCCAATACTTTTGGTAATATAGTATATTTGTCACACTATTATACATAACAGTCTCAGATGTCTGAGCAATATATATTTATATATATATTGTAAGATTGGGGTTATTAGACTCCAGCGATAGATACGTTTTCCAGTGAGTACGCCAATCCAGAACCGAGTTTTTAAGGGCCCACTCACTTTTATTTAAAAGCATCAAAGTTCACAAACACAATAGCAGCCCTCGCAGGGGGTTCCACCATTCCTGTAACTTGCAAAACGCAACAGTTTAGCCTCCTGGCTTTTACACACTTGCCATCCGGCTGTTTCAGGCCTTTAGCTTAGGCCCAAGTTCTGCTCCTCAGAACTACCCGTTTCCCAATGGTAAACACACACCTAGCTTCTTCTGTCAGCGTCTTGCTGCGTAATTTCTGTTCCTCAGAACAAAACAGTTTCCTGGAGCCAAGCTCAAACCTCGCTTTCTCCAGTCTCTGACTTCTCTCAGAGAGGTTGGGAGTCACCTGACTCCCAGCACAGACCTCCTGTCTGTGGGGTGGGGCCCTGAGCCATGTCAGATCAGAACTATACAGCTGAACACACAGCTGTGCAATTAGTGTGTCCTTTCCTCCAGAATTTGGCGTAAACCAGCAATTTCTCACACAGCACAGAGTCCCACCCTCACAATATATATATGCACTGTATATACTACTTTTTATATTATATTATGATGATTTCATAACAATAAAATGATTTCACAAAAGCTGATGAGAGTATTGGTCGCCAACATTCACAATGGGAAGTGTTCAAAATTTCCAAACTTGATCTATAATGTCACTGTTAAAATACCTATAATTGCTAAAGGGGCTTCTGATCATTGTTGCCACAGTGAATATTGCCATGGTGAGTTTTGCCTAAACAGCAGCAAGGCTGAAAGATGCAATCGTTTTGGCTTATTTGGAAAGATGTTTCAATTGTTTTTTTTAGCTGCTACTATTGTTATTATGGAGCCTCTGATGAGAGTAGTAGTAGATTGTAAGCTCTAATGAGCAGGGCCCTCTGATCCCCTCCTGTATTGAATTGTATTGTGACTGTACTGTCTTCCCTGATGTTGTAAAGCGCTGTGCAAACTGTTGGCGCTATATAAATCCTGTATAATAATAATAATAATAAACATTGCATTTGGCAGTAGACTACTACTTTTCATTAAGGGCCTGTGTGGATGGGCTTTGGGCTTGTGTCACTTGCAACAGTTTGAGGTGCTTCTAAGATCATTCAGAAGTCATTGATGAGTGCATTTGACTTCAAGTGAACTTGTTGCTTTGCCCTGTATACGCAAAGCACAGGTCCACATTAGGGGTAGGGGTGACTTAGGCAATTGGCAAAGAATCTCCATCGGATCATAATAAAGGTACTGTATAACAGGGGCGGACTGACCATTGAGTCACTCGGGCACTGCCCGAGGGCCCCATGCCACTAGGGGGCCCCATCCGGGTTGCCAGGCTCAGTAAAACCAACGACAGTATGTATAAATCTTTTATTTTTTTAGATCTGTCCCTGATATGTCCGAAACTGACATGCTTTTAATGTGAATATCCCAAGATTTTAGCTGCCCGCCTCTGAACTACCTCCTGGCGTGGTGGCCATCTGTAAGCCAGAGGGGCCCCATACTCTTCTATTGCCCGGGGGCCCCATGAGTTGTCAGTCCGCCCCTGCTGTATAAGTAAAAAAACAAAATATGCCAAAATATATGGTCCATGCTCCCACTACCTGATGCTCTGTGTGGTATTTCCACTACCTTCTTATAGGTAAGATGGATATGCTGCCTTTATCCTGACCCTGCTGTTGATGTAGCACTCTGCTTAGATAATGGCAGTAACCAGAGTGGTCTCCTGTGCAGTAGGCAAAGCACAGATTCATTTTATGTGTAGAATGTATATTAAGGATTAACAAATGCATTTTTACTAGAACAGAATAGAAATTTTAGTTAGGTGATTCGAGCAGCAATACTTATAAGCTACAGCTTTTTTCCAAATTGCTCTTTGTTTTACTTACAGTGAACAATGTATATGTCACCTATTACTGGGCACACTTGGAGCAGGATGGGAATGTGTGAAGCACTCCTGCTTCTCATAAAATAATGACACTGTATCGTTTCAACTAACTCTGAAATCCCTGGATGATTAAGAGTGGGCGATAAAGAAAACAAGAGGAGGTCACATTTTTGAGATAATTAGTTGGCTGACATGAGTGAGTGCACCGAGAGAATGTCCAGCTACTCTGAGCTTCCAGATATAGGGTGTAAATATACATATGGTGCCCCTGTAAAGGCAATGCATCCTTTATATTATGTTTGTTGACCTTCATTCATTCTGTGCTGTCTTTAGAAGAAGACTAATGGGTTATGTCAAGTCTATCATTCAACATTAAGTATCGCACTAATGATGGTTATTTTTGAGGTGGTAACTGTTCTGCCTTCTATGTAGAGGAGGAATTCTGCATTTCTTACTATTGAGTTTATTCAATGTTCCATACAGTTTTATCTGCAAATTACTGTTTTTTTGTAAGAGGTTTAGTGAATGTTATGCAGGTAGATCATTTTTAATGGCTCCAGGACCTTCTAGATTGGTTGGCTGTATACAGACTTATCCTTTGTTGCCAGCAATGATAAAAAAAGAATGATGAGCGCAAACTGAAAATCTAAAAGTGAATATAAAGACAGTCCATAGGGGACTGATAACAATCAATAAAGATATGCAGTGAATTCAAAATTAGTGAAATAACCCAAAACTGATAATAAATTCAAAAATAAAAGTCCAAATATATAAATCAAAGTTTGGATAAATCAATCTAGTGTGCCAGTGATAAACAAAACTTCTGCACTTCGGGCATCAATGTGGACAATCTTGATAACTCTTTGCTTAGCCTGGGCTCACAGTGCGCTTACCTCCAGACACTAGGTCATGCGTGTCAACGAAATCCTCCCAAAACTGGAACAGAATCCAAACAGTGGGTAACACGTGTTGCACGGAATCTTCCCAGTGCTGAGATAGAATCGAGGGGCGTTCTCTGTATCCAATACCAGTATAGGTCCAGGCGCAGCGAAGTCGACTCCACAGGATAGCCACAAGGTGTATCAGGAGCAAATGTAGAAATAAAAAGCTCTCATGGTGAAGTATGCAAGCACTTTAAAATTTAATAAAGGTAAAAATGTGCTTACATTGAAAAAACGAATAAAACGCCAAACAGCGGCACTTCCGGTGGACGGTCAGGGTGTCACGTCACTTCCGGTCACATCTAACCTTATGCATTACGTCACGACACGTGACTTCATCGGTACGTGTCGTGACGTAATGCATAAGGTTAGATGTGACCGGAAGTGGCGTGACACCCTGACCGTCCACCGGAAGTGCCGCTGTTTGGCGTTTTATTCGTTTTTTCAATGTAAGCACATTTTTACCTTTATTAAATTTTAAAGTGCTTGCATACTTCACCATGAGAGCTTTTTATTTCTACATTTGCTCCTGATACACCTTGTGGCTATCCTGTGGAGTCGACTTCGCTGCGCCTGGACCTATACTGGTATTGGATACAGAGAACGCCCCTCGATTCTATCTCAGCACTGGGAAGATTCCGTGCAACACGTGTTACCCACTGTTTGGATTCTGTTCCAGTTTTGGGAGGATTTCGTTGACACGCATGACCTAGTGTCTGGAGGTAAGCGCACTGTGAGCCCAGGCTAAGCAAAGAGTTATCAAGATTGTCCACATTGATGCCCGAAGTGCAGAAGTTTTGTTTTTTACTGGCACACTAGATTGATTTATCCAAACTTTGATTTATATATTTGGACTTTTATTTTTGAATTTATTATCAGTTTTGGGTTATTTCACTAATTTTGAATTCACTGCATATCTTTATTGATTGTTATCAGTCCCCTATGGACTGTCTTTATATTCACTTTTAGATTTTCAGTTTGCGCTCATCATTCTTTATTCAGACCTTTATTTGTTGTTAGCACATTTTAGATTTGAGCAGCATTTTGTTTTTCACTGGTCACTTTTAATTTTCACTGTTGGCTAGCGCTTTAGTCACCCACTTGTCTAATGATAAAAAAAGAAGTCAATCACAAGCCCTGTACACACGGCCGGGAATCCCGTCAGGAAAAAAACTTTGGTTTTCCAGACAGGATTCTTGGCAAGCTAGGCTTGCCAAGCCGCGCATACAGACGGCCATTCAAAAGACCGCCGTTCTTTTGAATGGCAAGAACGCGGTGACGTCATCGACTATGACGAGCCGGCGCTCGTCACATTTGATGCCATTGCCGCCATCTTGCTACACCCTACACTATGCCTTGTATGCTACCGCGCATGCTTCGAAGGCTTATCGAGCATGTTTACCTTCGGACAGGTAAGCATACAGACAACGGTTTTCTTGGCAGGAAACACTCTGCCAGGAATCCTGACGAGAAAATAGAGAGCCAGGTTCTCTATTTTCCCGTCGGGATTCCCAGCTGTTTTCCTGATGGGAAAAATGCTAGGGAGCATACACACGGCCGGGATTCCCGGCCAAATGCTCTCCTGGCAGTTTTCCTGACGTGTGTACGAGGCTTCAGTGTAATATTAAGGTGTCCATATGTTTAGGGTTGTGTTTATTATAGTAGCACACATGGAACCAAGCTTAGGTAGAGAGGGCAGCATCAAGCCTCAACAATTTGTTAATTATCTTGTTCCCTCATCTGTCTACCACTGGATATTTGGTGTCAACTTCAGTAAAAGAACAAGGAGAAAAAGTATAGAGGACGTTGAGAGAATTCAGCGATCTCTTTATAGTTCAGAGAACATTAAACTGTTTTCTGTTTATTTTGTATTTTTTTTTCATAACCCAAGTTGTGCAGGTGAAATTGTTTTAGGGTGACAATACAGAAGAACAACTGTGTGCAAGGACAGAGCAATGTCACCTTAAAATGAGAAAGACCTGTGCAGTGTGCAAGGACTTTCATGTCAGGAGCAACAGTTATTTTCATTAAACCAGCACATTTAATGATATTGAATACATATTTGAAATTACTTTAACATAAAAACACTTTTTGGGTCTACATCTACATAAATGTATTTACTGAGATGAGCATGAATGAAAACATGCAACTGATGTAAATGTTCTGTGTGCATGAAACAACACTGAGGTAAGCTTGATGATATCACCTTTTAATAGCCTTAGTGATATGCCCAAAAGGGGTTATAGGTAAGTAGCCCCCGCCTATGTATATACCGTATTGCTATTGTTATCTCTATATGAGACTGGTAGCACTACTCTGGTCAACTGTATTGTTATTGATCATTTGTCAAATTACAGATTTTTCTCCTGACGAAGCGACATTAGACTGTACAACTAGTTGAGATGCTATTCGTGACCAACTATCCCACTGTGATCCTCCCCTTTTAGGGACCATTATAATGGTGATATACATGGGTTGTCACCATGCTTTTAATTTGTATCTGATTATGTGTTATTTTTTATTGATTTTGTATTAATAAAACTTTATATATTTTTCTATATATGTGCTAATTTATCTTAGTTTAACTTGTACCGAAATAGTCCAATTGTCCTTGTTCTTTTGGGAGGTTTGGTTTGGGAACAAACGTCCGATCTCTATATCTCAAAATTTCTGGATGATGGTACTATTGTCTATATTTTTTCTACCACTATTATGGTTATAGAAGCTATATCTATTTATTCATACTGTTAAATACCTAAATTAAATCAATAAAATAACGTGTGCTGTAAATATTTTGAGCACAGAAAATTCACATGACCCATGCAGCAATGCCTTTAGAGATTCAATTTAATCATTCTCAATCCTAAAAAAAAGTGCAGTAATGAAAAACCACAGTCTGTAAGGTGGTGGTCACTGATGTGATACATCTGCTCTTGGAGCATACTTAGAGGTTCTGTTAAGAATCATGGACTTCAATGAGATCCATTTGAAAAAGCTTTCAGCTTGGATGTGATGGATGCTACCCGAGTGTAAGCGTGTAAGAGAAACCCAGGTAACAAGCATGCATTGGCGCGCAGGTGTGGACATTCCAAGATATGCTCAAGAAAAGATATGTACTGGCGCATGCATGAGCAGGTGCACGCGCGAGCCAACGCGCGTGCACATGTGCACACATTGCCGCCAGCTTCGCCTGAACCTTCCCTTTGACCTCCGTCTGCCTACTTTTGACCCTGGCTTGTGCTTGACTCCACTTCTGCCTGATGTTCCTGTGCCTCGCTGCCTGACTGTGTACCAAACCTGGCCTGTGTCCCATCCTTGCCTCTGCCTCATGTCTCGGTACCTACTCTGTCTGGCTGTTGATGACCCCCTGGCTCACGTCCCGGCTACGCTTACACCTGCTGATTCAACGACACAAAGCTCCTGTTCTCAGTACCTGCCCAGTGCTCTTCAGCCACCTGATTCCTGCCAAAACCCAGCCAGAGCCACCTGCTACATCGGTCCTCGTGCCACTCTGTGTCCTTCATTTCCTGTCATCACTACCAGGGGTGTTTTCACAGGAGGTTCAAGAGAAGCCCTTTCTACAGCTCGATCTCCACCAGGTACGTGACAGTACCACTTAGCCAGATGCCGGAGATCGAGGGAGAAGCTTCACCTCTGGGGTCGCTATGCCAGCAACTTGCCTTTCTCACCCAGGCGGTCAGCACCTTGCAAGAAAGCTACCTGCAGCTGGAACATTGCATCCAATCCACAGTTTCGAACTCTGTAACCTACATACCTACTATTGCACCTGGCTGCTTCACATCTGAACAAACAGCCTCTGTATTCACAGGAGTGATGCCACCACCAGAGCCCCGAGTTCCTGCACCTGAGCGATTTACAGGCGATCAACACAAGTTCCATGCATTCAAGAACTATATTTTGTGAACTTTATTTTGCCCTGCAGCCGAGAAAATTCTCACTAAAGACCACCATGGTGGGTTTCACCATATTCCTGCTTCTTGGAGAATCACAATCATGGGCCCATCAGCTCCTGAAACAGAACAGTGCAACCCTGCACTCTCTTGCCTCCTTCTTTGAAACAATGTCCCAGCTCTTCAACGACCCCCAGCATACAGCTACTGCAGAGTTAGCCCTCTATACCCTACAACAGGGTCATCGACCCGCTGAGGACTATGCTGCAGAATTCTGCCTGTGGGCCCTGATACGGGTTGGAATGAAGAAGCCTTGCGGCATCAGTTCCGCCTTGGCCTGTCTGAGGGCCTAAAAGACGAACTTGTTCAAGCTGGGGTCCCCAGTTCTCTTGATGGCCTCATTAGTCTTGCTATCCAACTTGATCGTAGGTTTAGAGAAAGGAGAACAGAAAAGGCTGGCATCACTGCTGTCTCAATAAATATGCAGGCAAGGCCCATGCAACTGGGACTTTTTCACAGTCCACTTTCTAGTGAAAAAAAGCTGCGAAGATGACAGAAAGACTTATGCCTATGCTGTGGAGTGGCAGGACATTATCTCCAAAACTGCCCGGTGTGGCCCGCAAAAACCAAGTCCACCCCTTCTACGTGTCTTGCTAACTGCTCAGCGGGAAAAGGGACCTACTCATATTACCTTTTCCCTTTTGCTTCAGTTCCCCCGGAGGAGACATCAAAATACCTGCCATAGTGGATTCCAGTGCTTGCAGCTGCTTCATGGGTAGAGACTTTGCCCTACTTCACCAAATTTCCTTGCAAGCAAAGGCACGCCAGTTAGCCATCCATCTGGCCGATGGATCTGTCTCAGGTCTGGGTCTATTACGCACGAGACTCGCCCATTGCTGGCTATTCTGATTGTGGCCATCGGGAATTTTTACGCCTGAAAATTATTCCATCTCCTCAGTTCCCCATAATTTTTGGCATTTTGGGCATCATCCTCAGATAAATTGGGCAACAGAAGAAGTGACCTTCTCATCCACCTACTGCCTGCAATCCTGCCTCTACAAGACCTACACCTCTTCTGAGTGTGCATACCAACTCTTTCTTGTCACAACTCCTACCTGCAGTTTATCACGAATTCCTGGACATTTTCGATAAACAGAAAGGAGACATCCTGCCACCTCACCTCCCGTATGACTGCCTAATTGAACTTTTATCAGGTGCTGAAATACCCTTTGGGCGCATTTTCCCTCTTTCCGAAGTATAGCTTAAGGCACTACGTCAGTACATTGACGATACCTTGGAGAAGGGCTTAATCTGGCCTTCAACATCCCCTGCGGGCACAGGAATCTTTTCGTGGAGAGGAAAGATCATATCTTGCGTCCCTGTGTCGATTACCGGGAATTAAATAAAATGACTGTTAAGAACAGATATCCTTTACCCCTGGTTCCAGAACTATTTCAACGCTTCAAGACCTCTACTATTTTTACGAAGCTTGATTAGTGCCTACAACCTAATGCGGATCTGCGATGGGGATGAGTGAAAAACGGCCTTTCGCACTAGATTCAGACACTACGAATACCTTGTTATGCCCTTTGAGTTATGTAATGCTTCGGACACTTTTCAGCATTTCATTAATGATATTTTCAGAGATTTCCTTGACCTATTCCTGATTGTATATCTAGATGACATCCTCATCTTCTCCCCTTCCATCGCAACACACCGTGAGCACTTTAAAAGAGTTCTCGGACGATTAAGAGATCATGGGCTGTACGCAAAGGCAGAGAAATGTGAATTTGAGAAGGAGACGATTCAGTTCCCGGGGCTGATTATTTCTACATCAGGCATCTCCATGGATCCCCAGAAAGTCAGATCTATCCTACAATGGCCCACTCCTATGGACAGGAAGAGCACACAGAGGTTTATCGGGTTTGCCAACTTCTATCCTAAGTTCATAAAAAGATTCTCTGCCATCATTTCTCCTGTCACTCAGCTAACAAAGCAGAATACCCATTTCTAGTGGACACCTGCAGCTCAAATAGCATTTTTATCAGTTAAAGACTTTGTTTACTACTGCACCTATCCTGCAGCATCCAGACCCTGCATTCCCATATGTCCTCGAGATGGATGCCTCGGAGAATGCCGTGGGCTCCCTCTTGTCACAATGCCAGGGAACAAAGTCTCTGTTAAATCCCATTGCTTTCTTTTCCAGGAAACTCAGCCCCACAGAAAAGAATTATGAAGTAGGAGATCGTGAATTACTGGCCAAAAAGACAGCCCTGGAGGAATGGTGTTACCTGTTGGAGGGAACAGCTCACCCCATCTTGATCTTTACTGATCACAAAAACCTTGAGTATCTCAGGACTGCCAAACGACTAAAACCCGGCAAGCCAGATGGGCACTAATCTTCTCCCGCTTCTCCTTCTCCATAACCTATAGATCAGGTACCAAGAATGTCAAGCCTAATGCGCTTTCTCACATGTTCCCAGAGGAAGGAGAAGAACACTATCAAGCAGACACAATTTTACCTGCCCAAAGTTTCCTGCTACTACAGACAGATCTGATTACCCAGCTCAAGCAAGCTTTTACAAAGGACGTTCTGCCACCAGGTGTTTGCCTCCAGGAACAAGAGGGGTTATTTTGATTCACCCAAAGAGTGTTTGTTCCCCCAAGTCTGTGCCTGTGCCATGATCACCCCTTGGCAGGACACTTTTGGGTAACTAAAACAACTGAGCTGGTGCAACATTCTTTTTGGTGGCCAAGTTTAAGAACCAATTGTAAAGACTATGTGGGTACCTGTGGGGTCTGCATTCGAAATAAGAATGACAAAACCAAATCCTGGGGTCTGTTGAGATCGTTGCCGATCCCCAAGAGACCTTGGCAAATGATTAGTATGAGTTGGTGAGTGAGTGAGAAACTTGTATAGCGCTACACATGCGAACTGAATCGCCTCAAGGCACTTGGTATCCTTTTCCTACTATTTTTTGCCTTCAGAATAGATGGCTTTCGATCGGATGCTGGTTGGTAAAGCGTTCCATAGTCGTGGTCCTTGGGCTGCGAATCTTCGTTCTCCTTTGGACTTGTATCGGGCCTTGGGTATTTGGAGTAGATTTTGATTGGTAGATCGAAGGACGCGATTGGGGTTGTGACATTTGAATTTTTCGCATAGATATTGGGGTGCACTGTTTTGAAAACATTTGTGAGTCAGGCAGAGTGCCTTGAACGTGATTCGATCTTTTACGGGCAGCCAGTGAAGGGACCTAAGGGAGGGAGAGATTGATTCCCATGTTTTTTTTTTCCTGTTACAAGTCGTGCCGCCATGTTCTGGACGACTTGAAGAAGAGAGATTTGGTATTTTGGGAGTCCGAGGTAAAGGGCGTTTGAATAGTCGAGTCTGGAGTTGATTATCGTTCCCACCACGACTGCTATGTCTTCTATTGGGATAAAGGGAATGAGTCTACGTAATAGACGCAGCAAATGGTGGGATCCGCTGACTACTGAACTTATTTGTGCATCCATAGTCAGGTCGGAGTCAAAAGTGACTCCAAGACTTTTGACTTTGGTGCTAGGGGTGATGGTTTGTCCCAAAATGGGCGGGGGTGTCCATGTTGTCATGGCAAGTCTTTTTCGGTTGGCGTGAAACAGGAGAAGTTCTGTTTTTGATCCATTGAGTTTAAGGTAACTCTCCATCCTCCAATTCTCTATTAGAGTAAGGCATTTCTCTAGTCCGAGATAATGATCCTTTTTGTTGCCGATATGGAAATAAAGTTGGGTGTCATCTGCGTAGGAATGGTAGAGTAAATTCTGGTTACTGATGATTTCGAGAAGGGGGTGGAGATAAATATTGAATAGTACGGGCAACAAAGGTGACCCCTGAGGGACTCGGCATGACGTTTTTCAGAAGTGAAAGCACCTAGTTTCACTATCTGTGATTGGTTTTCCAAAAAGGAGGAGTATGGATTTTATTGTTGAACTCCCCCAATCTGAAAGGTTCACTACCATCTTTGTGCTCGTTGACAGACTCACGAAGATGGCGCATTTCATCCCCATGTTGGGAACCCCCTCAGCAACAGAGGCTGCCCATACTTTCATCAAGGAAGTGGTTAGGCTTCATGGGGTTCCTAGCAGCATCACTTCCGATAGAGGAGTGCAATTTATGTCCAAATTCTGGAAAGATCTTTGCAGGGTTCTGAAGATCGAAACTTTCTTCTCATCAGCCTATCATCCTCAGACGAATGGCCAAACTGAGCGAACGAACCAGACCCTAGAGTAGTATCTTCTGTGCTTCTCATCCTTTATCCAGGATGACTAGGCATCACTATTACCCCTGGCAGAGTTCGCTTACAATGACACAGTTCATTCAGAAACTGGTACAGATCAGGTAAACAGGTACTAGCTAAAAGACCACTCAGCAAAGTGTGCATGTCACTGGCAGGTTTAAATAGGCAAACTGGCGCCAATGCGCGCCTGTACGCACATAATGCGTGCATGTATGCGCTCACGCCCGCACACGCTCATGCATGCACCAGTTAATGTATTTTCTTGAGCAAATCCTGGAATGTCCATGCCTGCGCGTCAATGCGCGCTTGTTACCCGGGTTTCTCTTACATTGCCCCCCCCCCAATGGGCAACCTCTGCCTATTTAAACATGCACACTTTGCTGGTGGCATATGTCAACCACCAGGGTGGCACCAGGAGTCGATCGGCTCAGGAAGGTGAACCACATTCTGTCTAGGTCAGAACAACAGGTGCTGTCTCTGTTACCAGTACATATTCCAGGTATAGAAAATGACAGGGGGGGGTTTTCCACTCAACTAATTTCGGGACCACGCAGTCCCTAATTCCTAAGATATGTTTGGGCAATTTGCCAACGTTGGGGAACTCTGCATGTGGATCTACTAGAATCCAAGTTCTACAAGTTTGACAGGTTGTGTCTGGGACAAAAGTCCCACTGACAATATGGGTAGATGCAGTGGTAACATCTTGGGGACCAGTTCTACCTAATTGACGCCTTCCTTATGTTTTGACTACTGCTGCATCTTTTGCGAAGAATCTGGGAGGTGGTAACACTGATAATATTGTTAGTCAAATTAACCCAGGCGGGCTTGGTTCACCGACATTCCCTTGGACACTTCTAGTCCAGCTGGACCTAATGATCTTGGGTCCTGTTATCTCTGCACTGTTGAGCGCCTGGTAAGCCGGCTTCAAGGACTTGCATGACTTGGAAATATTTTATGCCTGGGGTGAAGCCAGAAGGTGACACCCACAGATATGTGAGGGGGAGTTTTTTCCCTTTCTCCAATCGGGAAGGGAAGTGAGATTGGCCTTAGGTACTATTAAGGGTCAGACCAGGCGGGACATTCAGAACCGGAACGCGGGCCTTGATTGGCCTGCGGCCCGGACTTTGGACATGCCTGATTTAAGCCTATGGCTTGAAAAGGGAAGGTCCCCACCAGGGCTCAAGTCCTGCGGGAACGCGTGGGAACGGAGTTCCTGCACTTTTTTCACAACAGGAACGCAGTTCCCTTTGCAGGACTAGAGCAGCCGAGAGCAGCCGAGCCGCCCGAGCCAATCCTTCACTAAGCGTCGATGCCCAGCTCGAGTCACTGTCAGGGGCAGGCGAACCTTAGGAAACCCTTATGTTACTGGCTGCTTCCTGTATATGGATTCATTGGGTAGTGTGCGGGTATTCCGTCACTTCCTCGATGCCCGATGTCTCCTGGGAGCATTTGTCATTGTTCCCAGGAGACATTGCGGAGGTCTGCCGCGAGTTATCGTGGGATTTAGAAAGAACTTGCTTAAAATTCTTTCTAAATCCCGCGATAACTCGCGGAAGACCTCCGCAATGTCTCCTGGGAACAATGACAAACATGCGGTTTAGTAATTATGCATATGAGCGTATCATTTTTTATTTTTTTTTGGTGGGGAAGTGGATCTTGGGTGGGAGTTCCCACACTTTTTTTCCCAGGACTTGACCCCTGGTCCCCACCCATTTTTGGTGTACGCTTGCTACCAGATTAGTGGGGGCATCTTGGCTGATTCACCATCAGGTGTCGTGGCTCAGGTTTTTAAGGCCACTACATGGTCTTTGGTTCATACATTCACAGGGTTTTACCAGATGGATATCAAAGCCACGGAGGATACTGCTTTGGCCACAGTATGTTACAGAATAAGTTCTTCTCAGGTGGCAGTTTCTGTGATTGTGTCTCCCTCCCCTCAAGGGCATTGCTTTAGGACATCCCACAACAATTATTATGGCTGCTCTGAGTTCCGTGATGTGTGATAAAGAACACATAAGAGTAAGAGTACATCATGGGACACAGAGGCCCCTCCCCTCTTTTTGGGGGATATTCATTGCTTTGCTACAAAACGGAGGTACTTCCTGTGTAGGAGGAGTTATATAGGGGGAGGACTTCCTTTTTGATCTGTCAGTGTTCATTCGCCTATAGGTGGCATATAACCCACAGAATTATTATTATGGCTGCTCCGTGTCCTGTGATGTACTCCAAGAAAAGGATTTTACAGGTAAGCTTTGGGAAAAATGTTATTTTTGTGAACAGAATTTACTGCAAGGAACACTATATAATCTGGTATGCTTATATTCCCAAATATTCCTGTACATGAATATGACAGCAGATGAATGACCCAAAAAAAGAGTTATTGAATGACAACTTTTAAAAATCTATTTAAATGGTGGCTAAACCAATATTTTTGACCACTGCTGTTGCTAGCTGAGTGACACTAGAAGATCACTCCATTTTGGCCATAATCCAAATTTGCTAAATGCCATCTGACCATCTCCCGGGGCAAGGTGTTAGCTATTATATTGCATTTTCCTCATATTATTTTAGGTATTATAATGCATTTAAAACACTAGTCCTGGGACATATATTGACATTTGGTGGTTGGCACAAAAACCTAGTCTGGATGGTGGTCTGGGACAGGAAGAATGGAGTGACTGCATTCATTGCCTTGCCAAGTATCTTACAGCTGCTGGAGTTTTTGCTCTGCCTTTCCCTCCAAAGACAGCTGTGCCAGGATTTTCATCTTCTGTTCTTGCTCTCCACCACCCTCCATATCCTTGGCATGTAGACACACAGGAGCCATGACCACAGCCCTGGTGTTCCACATGTCACCTCCTCATCTGTCCAGATGGCTGATCATACATTTCTTGTGTTTTGTCTCACAATTCACATTAAGGGATCAGACAGTAAACATTTTGCTTGCACTTTCTCCAGAATTTCATTCATGTCATACCATCTATTGAAACAGAATATATATCTGAATGTGCGTGTGCTGAAATCTTGCTTCTCTGCCATTTCCAGCATTAAAGTGGTAATGCTAGATTCACAGAATTCTACATTAATAGGAAATGCAACAGAACCATATTACAAGAGATTTAAACTGAATAGAAATATATGTTAAGGATAAGCCAAACACACCCCCCCCCCCTAGTTTGGCTTGCATCAGAACTTGCGAACTGGCAACAAATTATCTCGAACACCGTTAAAGTCTATGGGACACGAACATGAAAAATCAAAAGTTCTAACTTTAAAGGCTTATATGCAAGTTATTGCCATAAAAAGTGTTTGGGAACCTGGGTCCTGCAGCAGTGATTTTAATAGTGCTTAAATTGAAACAAAAAAATGAAATATTCCTTTAAATATCGTGCTTGGGAGGTGTCTATATTATGCCTGTAAAGTGGTGCATTGTTCCCGTGTTTAGAACAGTCCCACAGCAAAATTAAATTTCTACAGTAAGAAAAGTAATTTAAAAATGATCGCGGCTGTAATGTATTTTCGGGTCTCAGCAATATAGATAAAACTAATTTAAAAAAATGGCATGGGTTCTCCCCCCCTAGTCCCTTTGGGTCTGGTATGAATATTAATGGGGAACCCCAAACCAAAATGTAAAAAAATTAATTGTGTGGGGGTCCCCCCAAAATCCATACCAGGCCCTTCAGGTCTGGTATGGATTTTAAGGGGAACCCTGAGCCAAAATGAAAAAATCCATTCCAGACCCTTATCCAGTATTGCCAACCACCTGAAATTAAATTTACTGACAGAATGCCAAAATTTACCAACAGCACCAAATTTTTACTAGCAAAAAGTTGTATTTCAACTCATGGGGCCGGATTCAGAAAGAAGATACGACGGCGTATCTTCTGATACGCTGTCGTATCTCTGAGTCTGGCCGTCGTATCTATGCGTCATAGAATCAGGTTACGCATAGATATGCCTAAGATCCGACAGGTGTAAGTGACTTACACCGTCTCCTCTCCACAGTCCACACGTCTGACTCCTCTCGTGACCTCCATCCCGGCGGTCTTCCCACTTTTGACTCCTCTCCAGACTCCCCCTCAGAGACTGCAGACATGATGCAAGAGGTGATGCAAGAGGTGGACAGAGGCATGAATACAGGAGGTGGAGAACAGAGGCTGAGGACATGATACAGGAGGTGGAGGACAGAGGCTGCGGACATGGTACAGGAAGTGGAGGACAGAGGCTGCGGACATGGTACAGGAGTTGGAGGACAGAGGCTGCGGACATAGTACAGAAGGGGGGAGGACAGAGGCTGCAGACATGGTACAGGAGGTGGAGGACAGAGGCTGCAGACATGGTACAGGAGGTGGAGGACAGAGGCTGCAGACATGGTACAGGAGGTGGAGGACAGAGGCTGCGGAGACCCAACAATTCATTACAGCTGCAATCGGTTTTAAATTACTTTTTTACCTTCTGCTATAAAACATATCCAATAAAAAAAATGTAAAAAAATCGAATTTTTTCTTTATATTTTTTTAGCAGAGACCCTAGGGAATAAAATGGCAGTCATTGCAACTTTGTATGTATTTTATGTATACACGATATTAGCGCAGCGATTTTTCAAAAACTTTTTTTGAGAAAATATGAATAAAAATTAAAGACACTGACGTTAGACCAATTTTTTTCTAAAATGTGAAAGATGATGTTATGCCTAGTAAATAGATACCTAACATGTCATGCTTTAAAATTGCGCACACTCTTGGAATGGAGCCAAACTTTGGTACTTAAAAATCTTCATAGGCTAAGCTTTAAAAATGTTTACAGGTTACGGGGCAGATCCACAAAGATCTGCCCCGGCGCAACGTATCTGAGATACGCTACGCCGCCGTACCTTACCTGGCTTGGTTTGAATCCAGAAAGAATTTTCGCCGTAAGTTACGGCGGCGTACTGTATCTCTCGCGGCGTAACGGCGCGGAATTCAAATGCGGCGAGTAGGGGGGCGTGTTTCATTTAAATGAAGAGCGTCCCCGCGCCAAACGTTCGCGTTCGCTTGTGTGCGCTAGTACGCGGGGATGGGGGTGCTTTAATTTTTTTATTATTCTTTATTTTACCTTTTATTTTTACACTTTTTCTTTCAAAAGCTTTGATCACTCTTATTCCTATTACAAGGAATGTAAACATCCCTTGTAATAAGAATAGTGCGTGACAGGTTCTCTTTATGGAGCTTGTGGCAAAGTATACACACAGATACTGGATGGCTCACATGTCTATATGGACTTTTATGTTCACATTTAAAGGAATATACACTTTTGAGTTTGTAAATGCACTAACCCAGGGTGGTTCAGCTGTCACATATGGAATTTTAGTTCACATTTAAAAAGGATCTACTGTATATAAATGTAGGTAGGAGTTACTCCTTCCCCCAAATTGTATAATATTTCTGTACATTCCTCTTATGTTCTTACATTATTCTCTAATATGGTAGGATCTGATTTACAACTTTAACCCATTGACTGATTAATGGAGATATGGGTTGGAAAAGCCATCTTTCCACAATTAGCTTTTACACCAAAAAAACAAACTTCTTGCAGAAATATCTTTAGCTTTCCATTTACTTTAACCACTTGCCATCTGGCCGCCGACTTTTTATGCCCGTAAGATGGCTCTAATTTGCCGGGAGGCCGTGCGCGCGCCCGCCACGTCATACCGGTACCGATGCACGTGCCTGGTGGCCACAATGTCCGCCAGGTACCCGCGATTGGCAGTCACAGAGCCAGGGACGTGGATCTCTGTGTGTAAACACAGAGATCCACGTCCTGTCAGGGAGAGGAGACCAATGGTGTGTCCCTTGTACATAGGGACAACCATCGGTCACCTCCCCCAGTCAGTCCCCTCCCCCCACAGTAAGAATCACCTAGCAGGGAACATATTTAACCCCTTGATCGCCCCCTAGTGTTAACCCCTTTCCTGCCAGTCACATTTATACAGTAATCAGTGCATTTTTATAGCACTGATCGCTGTATAAATGTGAATGGTCCCAAAAATGTGTCAAAAGTGTCCGATGTGTCCGCCGTAATATCGCAGTCGTGACAAAAATCGCAGATCGCTGGCATTACTAGTAAAAAAAAATAATAATAAAAAAAAAAGTAATAATTCTATCCCCTATTTTGTAGGCTTTATAACGTTTGCGCAAACCAATCACTATACGCTTATTGTGATTTTTTTTACCAAAAATATGTAGAAGAATACGTATCGGACTAAACTGAAAAAAAAATATATATATATATATATATATTTTTTAAATGGGATATTTATTATAGCAAAAATGAAAAAATATTTATTAATATAAATTGACGCTCTATTTTTGTTTATAGCGCAAAAAATAAAAACCGCAGAGGTGATCAAATACCACCAAAAGAAAGCTATATTTGTGGGAAAAAAAGGACGTCAATTTTGTTTGGGAGCCACAACCCCCAGATCCTTCTCCACTACAGATCCCCCCAGTTGTACTCCCTCTAGTATGTATGATGCATGCATATTCTTAGCCCCCAAGTGCATAACTTTACATTTATCAACATTAAACCTCATCTGCCACATAGTCGCCCAGTTAGACAGAGCATTGAGGTCGGCTTGTAAATTGGAGACATCCTGTAAGGAATAATAATTCCACTGCATAGCTTGGTGTCATCTGCAAAGACAGAAATGTTACTTTTGATCTCAGACCCAATATCATTTATAAAGATATTAAAAGATATTAAAAAGTAAGGGTCCCAACACTTAACCTTGGGGTACACCACTGATAACCTTAGACCATTCAGAGTAAGAATCATTAACCATGACTCTCTGAATTCTGTCTTTAAATTAACATTAGTAAAGCCTAGTAGTACCTGACAATTCTCTAATTCATTTCTGTGCATTCTAGTGAGCCCCTGAATCCTGGTGCACTCTATAAAGATGGCGTCGGCTTAGACTTCTGCAATAAATGACAGCCCAACATGAAAACGTTTACAGTCCACAGAGGCTCTTACACCCCTTTCACACTGAGGGCGTTTTTGCAGGCGCTATAGTGTTAAAAATAGCGCCTGCAATCCGCCCTCAAACAGCTGCCCTATTGTCTCCAATGTGAAAGCCCGAGGGTTTTCACACTGGAGTGTTGCGCTGGCAGGACGTCAGAAAAAGTCCTGCCAGCAGCTTCTTTGAACTCACCACTCCTAATGCCCTCCTGCCCATTGAAATCAATGGGGCAGCGCCGCCATACCGTCGGGCAATACGCCGCTGTAGCAGTGCATTGCCGGCGGTATTAACCCTTTCTCGGCCGCTAGCGGGGGTTAAAAGCGCCCTGCTAGCGGCCGAAATACACTGCAAATCCGACGGTAAAATAACAGTGCTCTACCGCTATTTTACTGCCGACGCTATGGGCGGCAGCAGTGTGAAAGGGCTCTTATACTGGAGCATTATAGAGTAGGGGGCATAAGATGAAGCCACCTCTATAGCATGCATAAAGGGGCTCCCTGGCCCTGGTTGGTCAAAAGGATATGAAAACGATTTGCAAGCACCAAAAGGTGTCTGTAATTTGGCAATATTGTTAGGTTGGACACACTGATGTATGTGATAAGTTGTATTTCAACTCATGGTAGTTAGCTCCAACAAGATCCCATCCAACCAGGAAATGTATACATCTGCTGGATGCGAATCTGAAACTTGTAAAAACCAGCTCAGAATTCAAATTAATCCCAAATGCTGATATTACACCAGCTTCTTGTCAACTTTTGGAATGCCCGATGTTCCCATTTAATCTGCAAAGCTGTAAGCTATTAAGTATGTTTACAAGGAATATGTTTCTCTTTATCTGAGCTGTCACCAAAATTGTGATACACGCGGTTGCACTGGCTTCTACGTGAATGAATTATAAAGCTGTTTGTTTTGCAGTTACTATAATCACCCATGCAGCGATTCTGTCAACACTGCTAGGTTTCTACACGCCGCTCTTTGGCAGCTATTCTGGAAACCGTTGCCACTTTATGAATAAACAAATACTAACAATATCATGGAGGGTGGCATTTTTGCCAAATCAGTATCAAGATCTCTAGAAGCTTAGCTGGTGCCACTTGCTTGATATTAACTGTATCAAACGTTGTTAAATGAATAGTGCTTTTTACAGTTGCTCAAAAGATTTGTAACATATGTGGACTGGTTGTATGTGAAGACCAATCCAAGTGTATGTTTTATTTTATTTTTTAAATATCTGTCACACAGTGACCAACCTAAAAACAAGCAGGTGCAAACAAGTTTTCCCCTAGAGGTGAATCACTTCATGTAATATGAAAGCTGAAGGCAAACAGCTAACTACACAATTAAAATACATACACTATATGAGAATTGTTTTATGTGCCAAAGGATTTCCAATTTTATTCATCGAGTTTTATGATCAATGCCTGTCTGCCCACTAGAAAGCCTTACTGGGTCAGAGCCCTCACCATTGCATTTACATAATACAGCTTGGTCTAGTATCCAGTCCCAGCCTACAGACTGGTGTAGCATTGTAACACACTGATAAGGTCATGTCTCACTTTTCCACCTCCTGTAGGTACAATATATTTCCAAAAGTATTGGGCGACCTGCCTTAACATGCACATGAACTTTAATGCCATCCCAGTCTTAGTTTGTAGGGTTCAATATTGAGTTGGCCCACCCTTTTCAGCTAAAACAGCTTCAACTCTTCTGGGAAGGCTGTCCACAAGGTTTAGGAGTGTGTCTATGGGAAGATTTGACGGTTCTTCCAGAAGCGCATTTGTGAGGTCAGCACTGATGTGGACAAGAAGGCCTGGCTCACAGTCTCCACTCTATGTGACATACATATCCTGGAAGGCATAGCAGGCAGTGTGTGCGTTGTTCGCCTAAGGCGAGTGACGTGCATGGGGAGGCGGGTGTAAAAAGAAGTAAACTAAAGGGAAAAAAAACAATGCCTTATTCCTGCAGAGGAAAGGGTGGAGAGGCGGAATCACCCTTGGGAGGCTGAAGGTCCGCTTTAAGTAATGAAATTTGGCAATAGTTGGACCCATGAGAGGTATCTGTATCTGGTTTTAGGATCATAGAGATGATCGTTGTGAGCATCTTGGGACAAAGCAAGTGGTCTTTGAGAAAAGGATTAAATAATTGGCTCGGAGGGGGGCAGATATTCCGCAAACTTCTTATAATAAGCCTTTGGTAGGCCATCGAGGCCGGGGGGCCTAAAACTCACTCATGGTCTTGATGTCACATAGAACTTTGTTGTCTGTGATGAGCTTATCCTGTCATGTGTTTTGTGTGGAAGAAATTGTGGAGAGGCATACTCCTGCTAATAATGACTTTGCTTGCTGGAAGAAAAGAGTTTCTGACTTTGAGAGATGCTGTTGAAATGTATTCAATACTTTAAGGTGGTTGGTAGAGTAAACATTTTGCGATAACCCAAGTCTTACAGGCATGGTCAAGCATGTGAAGCGTTAAAGCCAGTAATGTGTCAGGTTTGCTTGCTTTATCAGCGACTTTTTTTAAATAACTGACATTTATTGAATTTTAGAATTTCTCCACACAAATACTAGGTATATAGGGTACAAGCAATACTGCATAATTTACAGAATTCTGCAACAGAGAGTTGTCTGCAGTTTATCCCAGAAGTGGAAGAGCAATATAATGAAATTTTAGTAAAAGCAGAGCAAAACAGTTATGCTAATTGCCACTGCCTATTCATAAATAGCATTTGGAGGAATCGTGTTGAAAAATGGCAGCTTTCAGGTTGTGGTGCTGGAGTTTAAATATACTAATAAAGCACCAATCCTCTAAAGGCAGTGTTCAAATCTTGCATATTTATAACCACTCCCAAGCAGAATCCTTGCGCCACTCAAGAATCAAAAGGTAGTAGTGGCTTATGTGATGGTGGGACTCTGTGCTATGTGAAAGATTGCTGGTTTACGCCAGATTTTGGAGAGAAAGACACATAAATTGCACAGCTGTGTCTTGGGCTTTTTAGTTCTGACCTGACATGGCTCAGAGCCCCACCCAACAGACAGGAAGTCTGTTCCTGGGAATCAGGTGGATTCCCAATCCCTCTGAGAGGAGTCAGAGACGCTGCATGGGTGCAGCTAGAGCATGCATGTCTACAGGAGGCAGATGTTGTTTGATGATTGAGCAGCAAGACGCTTATCAGGAGAAAGCTAGGTTTGGGCTTATCTCTAGGAAACTGTTTGTTCTGAGGAACAGAACTTAGGCTAAAGGCCTGAAACAACCGGATGGCAAGTATGAAAGCCAGGAGGCTAAACTGTTGAGTATGCAAGATGTAGAAATGCTATTGTATTTGTGAACTTATGTGCTTTTAAATAAAAGTGGGCTACCAGGCCCTTAAGAACTCAGTTCTGGAATGGCGTACTCACTGGAAAACGCACCTACCGCTGGAGTCTGATCACCCCAATGTTACACTTATTTATGTAAAAAATGCAGCATCGCTTGAAAAGAAAGGAGAAACAATGAAATAAGAGGAAGAAAAGAGAAATGGCAAGAGGGAATAGGAGAAAAAAAACAGGGGTGTGGAGAACATTATGGGCCAGATTCACGTACATTTCCGCCGGTGTAATGTAAGCCATTTACGTTACACTGCCGCAAGTTTTCAGGTTTAGTGCCCGATCCACAAAGCACTTACCTGGAAATTTGCGGCGGTGTATCGTAAATGCGTCCGGCGCAAGGTGGTCCAAATCGAATGGGTGGGTAACATTTAAATTAGGCGCGCACCCGCGCCAGACCTACTGCGCATGCTCCGTTTCCTAACTCCCGCCGTGCTTTGCGCGAATTGACATAATTTTTTCGAACGGCGACGCACGTAGCGTACTTCCGTATTCCCGGACGGCTTACGCAAACGACGTTAAATTTTGAATTTCGACATGGGAACGACGGCCATACTTTAGACAGCAATACGCTTGCTGACTAAAGTTAGGGCACCAAAAACGACGACTAACTTTGCGACGGGAAACTAGACTAGCGGCGACGTAGCAAACGCAAAAAAAGTTGTGGATCGCCGTAACTGCTAATTTGCATACCCGACGCTGGTTTACGACGCAAACTCCCCCCAGTGGCGGCCGCGGTATTGCATCTTAAGATCCGACAGTGTAAAACAATTACACCTGTCGGATCTTAGGGATATCTATGCGTAAATGATTCTATGAATCAGTCGCGTAGATAGAAACAGAGATACGACGGCGTATCAGGAGATACGCCGTCAGATCTCTTTTGTGAATCTGGCCCCTTATTCATTACTTACGACCAAGCCCACAGCCCAAAAGTTTTGCATACTTCAGAGGGCTTATGTGTTTTTTTAATACGGTGCCACAACTCCAAGACCTTGTGTTACTTATCTAATGAGTTAATTAGACAGGCTGTCAGATGTACCCTTTATTTGACATCCTGGATCGTTGTACAGTATCTTGCAAAAGTATTCACCCCCTTTATTTTTTACCAATTTGGTTACTCTACAGCCTTTAGTTCAATGTTTTTTTAATCTGAATTATATGTGATGGATCAGAACACAATAGTCTAAGTTGGTGAAGTAAAATTAGAAAAATATATGCATAAAACTTTTTTTCAGATATAAATAATTGATAATTGGCACGTGCGTATGTATTCACCCCCTTTGTTATAAAACACATAGAAAAGCTCTGGTGCAACCAATTACCTTCAGAATTCACATGCTGTGGGGATGTTTTTCAGCAGTCGGGACTGGGAAACTGGTCAGAGTTGAGGGAAAGATAGATGGTGCTAAATACAGGGATATTCTTGAGCACAAAGTGTACCACTCTGTGTGATTTGAGGTTAGGACGGAGGTTCACCTTCCAGCAGGACAATGACCCCAAACACACTGCCAAAGCAACACTTGAGTGGTTTAAGGGGAAACATGTTAATGTGTTGGAATGGCCTAGACCTCAATCCAATAGAAATTCTGTGGTCAGACTTAAAGATTGCTATTCACAAGCACAAACCATCCAACTTAAAAGGAGCTGGAGCAGTTTTGCAAGGAGGAATGGGCAAAAATCCCAGTGATAAGATGTGGCAAGCTCATAGGTGTCCTTTTATGAAAGTGAGATCAGCAGCGATCCCGAGTCTCACCGCTGATCTCTGGTCATCACCAGCTTATGAAGCTGAGGTAATCAGCGGAGAACATGTTCTCCACTGATTATTGCAGCACAGTGAGAATCTGTAACTGACTGTCACAGAAACGGACAGTTTATGAAGGTGCGATCTCGGCACCTCACTGGCGATCTGTGACAGAATTCTCACTTTCTGATTCATCATCTCAGAGGTGGAGAATCAGAGCGAGAAGCACAAAGCTGGCAGAGTATTGTGGAGAAAGAAGGAAGTGTTTTGACTTCCATCCTTCACACACGAGCCCCTACAGTCAGATCACATCTTCCCCACTATTACACACCCCAAAATGAGCAGGTTAGGAATTTATAGTGTATATATATATATATATATATATATATATATATATATATATATATATATATACACACACACATCATCATATAGCATATATATGTGTGTGTGTGTTTATTTCTATGTGTATATATATCTATAGATATCTCTCTCTCTCTCTTTATATATATATATATATATATATATATATATATATATATATATATATACACACACACACACACATATGTATATATATACACACACACACACACACATATATATATATATATATATATATATATATATAAAATGATTATAAATGTATCTTTCATTTATATTAATGGTGTATAGCTGCATTACATATGTGGGATTCCATTAATTTACTATACACCATTCACATTTAAATAGGCACATGTATGAGCTTTAAATATTGATAAAAATAATGTTTTTTAATAATTAGGTTAATGTATATTGTTTGGTGGGAATGTAACTTTATTATTTTATTAATATGTGGTGTATAATGTGTGCTAATTCGTGTTCAACTTTTGTATTTTTCACTTCCTCATACTGTAATCCCGCTACATCACTTGAGATTATAGTGAGAAGAGCCGTTCTCAGGAGTTTCCAGGCGTTTGTAGATCGCTTCTCAACTCAACATGAGAACCGATCTACAGAGCTTCATAAACAGGCACTCAGAGGAGAGCGATCTCCTCTGAGAATGCCTGAGAACTGAATAGCGGTATTTTACCGCATTTTCATAAAAGGACACCATAGAGACTTATCCAAAGCGACGCCAAGCTGTGATAGCCGCAAAAGGTGGCTTTACAAAGTATTGACTTTAGGGGGGTGAATAGTGACCTTTTCTGTTTGTTGTTTGCTTCACAATAAAAAAAACATCTTCAAAGTGTGGGCATGTTCTGTAAATTAAATTATGCAAATCCTCAAACAATTCATGTTAATTCCAGGTTGTGAGGCAACAAAACATGAAAAATGCCAAGGGGGTGAATACATTTGTAAGGCACTGTATATCATTCCATGAGAGATGAGGGATCTACGCGTTTCCATTTGAAGGCTATTAGACATCCCACTGCTGGGAGTGTGTATGACAGTACTTTTTAGCAGATTTTTCGGCAGTAGACCTTTAAGGTAGGTTTTAATAAGCTGGTATTGCCAGTAACTATGCTGCAGCAAGCCAACATCTATTTTGCCCCTGCAGAATCTCTCTGTTGCTGTAAATATTGTGGAGAAATTCAGATCTTTGGTACCAGTGAAAGAGAATTTTAGATTGATTCCTTTAAAGAGCATACAAATGAAAGTTGTAGAGACTTGACCATATAATTTACCAGAATTGGCCCACAGGTTGTAGTTTGGGGACCCTTGACTTAGACTATACATTGTTAATTTGAAGCTAATCACAAGGTGAGAGGCTGCAGTAGGGGGCTAATCTGTATCAAACATTTATGAACAGAGGGAGCACAATTTACATGGCGGTGTAATCTCTCAGCCAGCATCTTACTCCATTAAGTAGATGGTGACCCTAGTTTTTCCCTGAACAAAGATGGCTCTGTCCTTCTGGAAAAAAAATGAATGAAAATTAAGGTATTGTCAGGGGATAACTGTGATCTCTCTGAGACTAAATAAATACCTGTAAGTGTTACACTTACACATTACTTAGCATGCATGCACTTAACATGAAAAAATAAATCTGATGGTATGTCCTCTAGATGTTTTTCACAAGTGACACCCTTATTAGCTGCATCTTTAGCCACTGAAGTCCGGATTTCTATTGGTCAAGAAGGGTTAACACATTTTGTGTGTTCAATAAGAAACAGCATCAGTTAGGGAGAACTGTAGATGAAAGGGATTCTGAAGCTGTGCCAAAGACAGCATTTTCCACCATTAACAAAACATGAGTTGTTGGAATTCCTTGTAGATGGATAATGTTGCATAAAACCAGTACAGCTCCAGACACTGTACAACTTGTGTCAAAGCACTTTGAAACTTGTCGGGACACTTCTGATGTACAAAACCTACAGCCCACAGTGTTTCTACGTTTTAAGTTACCGATCTTTACTAGGCAAATGATACAGAACCATGCTAACACAGTGATAAAGGGACAAAGTCACTTGACATTTGTTAAATATAATGTTTATTATATTTGTGCAGAAGAAGGAAACCTTTGTATTTTTTGCTGCTTACTCTCTCTCAAAGGCTGAAAACTGGCATGTCTGTTTTGTGGCACCAAACTGCATTTACAATGGCATGGCTCAGGAGTGGCAGGACCCCAGAATCTACCTCTAGAATCTCAAGTTGTTTGACATGGGCATAACTTGGATTTTAAACCCCATTTTTTTAGAATGCAATTGGCAGTAAAATTAGGAAAATAATTTAAATACAAAATTTCCAACAAAAGTGTAAATTCATTGATGCATTTTGCAAACACAGTGATGGCATGGCAACAACTGAATCTAACAATGTGTTAGGCTATCTCTCTTGTACACAGAATACCATATAATATGCCATAGTCACTTGATGGGAACATGGCAGCACCTAGATGGGCAACGTATTGCATTTAATGCGACTCCCCCCGTTGCACAGATGTTTCTGTAGTACAAATTATATCTTGTAGCCTATACTAAAGTATGATATGTAAAAAAAAAAATCAGGGCTAATAGGGCTTTATTTGATAGCAAATCTGTATACATATATTTCCTTAGTATTTTCTTAAAATAAATGGTAAAAAATAAATAAAAAATTTGATTTTTTCAATGCAACATTTGCGTAATTTGCACACCCTCAAAATTTCCCCCCAAAGTATATTCAACAAAGTCTGCCAACTAAATGATATCACATTAGTGTGACTTTTATGTAACGTAGCAGAATGGTGGATTGCAAAGTAAATGTATGCGTTTCACTTTAGAAGAGCCTTGTTCACTTGATGGTACAATGTTAAATGGTTATTGGAATTTGCTATAGCCAAAGACGGCTACAGTGTGGTACTATAGTTCTGGCAGGGCGTCCATAGATGTCCTTTCTGCAGGCCTCCTGCGCTGCACATCGGGAGTGTTCTGTGACCCATGTGTCTTTCAGATACAGCTGATCGCAGATGCGGGTAAAGGGCCAATCACAGCTGCCCTTTACTATGTGATCAACTGTGTCCAATCACAGCTGATCACATGTAAACAGACTTGCCGGTTATGGGCAGTCCTTTCCTCACGCGCTGTGTCTGTGTGAGGAAAGAGGTGCCGATTACTGGTAAGGCTGTCAACACACTGTTTACACTGATTATCAGTGCATCCCCATCAGTGCTGCCTATCAGTGTCATTTATCAGTGCCTCCTCATCAATACCCATCAGTGCAGCCTCATCAGTGCCTCCTCATTAATGCCCATCAGTGTAGCTTGTCAGTTTAGCCTCATTGGTGCCTCTTCAACAATGCCCAATAGTGCTGCCTCATCAGTGCCTCCTTATCAATGCCCATCAGTGCAGCTTATCAGTGCCAATCAGTGCAGCCTCATCAGTGTCCATCAGTGCAGCCTTATCAGCGCACATCAGTGAACAATAAAAAATATTTCTATGCAAATATTTATAACAGAAATATTTCCAAAAATGTTCATCTTTTTTCCCATCTGTTTAGCAAAAAAAAAAATGTGATGATTAAATACCACCAAAAGAAAGCCTTATCGGTCTCAAAAAATGATAAAACATTTCATATGGATACAGTGTTGCATGACACTGAAAGCTGAAAATTGCTCTGGGCTCTTTTTTCACTGGTATGTGATTGATGAAGATTTAAATGACCTTGCATTCAGTTACGTGAGCAATTGATGCTTGTGCAGCAAAAACAAATGCCATCCAGATCACCTGACAGGCCTCGTTCACATGGGACGTATGAATTATTTTGAAGCAACAGCTGTGTCTGTACAACCACTGCATCCCAATTGACAGCAATGGGATTGACTGCATGGGGATGCAAGGAACACATGTGCATTCCTGTATGGGTAAACACAGCTTCTCACACAGGCGGAGCAGCTGCATGGACACTATGAGCAGGAGCGGGTGAATGGATTTGAATGCAGACAGTGTGAATTAGATCCATGTCCCTGCTCCTGCCTGCATGTCAGATTTTGACATTTAATTGTGTACATGCAACCACTGTACCTGCATCCACATCTATAAAAAAGGCTGCCCGCACGCAGCCCAGGGAGGGTGCAAGCGCAAAAACAAAGGGAGCAAGAAGGGTCTACTTTTCTTCTTGAAGGGATCTGACCAGTTAAGATCTGATACAGACCCCCAAGCAGATTACAGCAGTAGATAACTGTTATTAGTCATCTATTGCTCGCAGCTGTATGGAAACCTGACCCTCCATAGTAAATGTTTGCTCGGTGACGTCCCAGGCAGTCGGCAGTTCCAGCACTTACCCCCGCTTGCACTCACCGATCTTCGCAGCCACTTTAAAATGGCATTGGGACTCATAGTCGCTATACCAATGCCATTTTGAAGTGTCCCTGGAGATTTAAGTGGTCAAGGAAGTATTTTTCTTGGTCCACAGATCAGATGCATCAAAAAATGTTGATTTCAAGATCTGTTACCAAGGCCAGAGAATAACATGGAAAACATTCAAGGATGTCATTGAGAATCTTTTTGGCAACTACAGAGTACCAAACTACCTTCAGCTGACAAATGTTTTACAGCATACAAGACCAAGTGCAACATGTCACTAACTATTCATTTTCTAGATTCACACTTCAGGTTCTTGCCCAAAAATCTAGGTGTAGCCACTGAAACACATGGTGAAAGGTTTCACCAGGACATTGCCACAGCAGAAAGATTGTATCAGGTTAACTGAAATCCATAATTTCTGGATGAGTATTGTTGCACACTGCAGTAAGATGCACTGAACAAATGAAATTAAGCAGCAAAACACTTTTAGTTCTGTTGAACTGTAGTTTTTTTCAGAAACATTATGCGATTAAATACAATATAGTAATAAACATACATTTTGTAATAATGCTACGTAATACAGTCATTCTGGAAATAGTTTGTGTTCAGTTTGAAGGAGTCAATCATAATCACCAAACATTTTCAGGAAGCGAACCTTATAAAAAATGCTGTCCAACGAAGGCAGAAGAGGTTTATATTAAGACCCTTCAAGCCTTAATTTTAGGGCATGGTCTAATGCCACTAGGTCCAATGTTACTACTATAAAGAAATCTGTACATACTCTGTATTTTTAATGAAATAATCCTATTTTAATGCTGGGAACCTATTAAGTGCTATGTTGGCCTTTATGGTCCAACAACATAATATTTGGAAAAAAAAAGGAATTTTGACTTACCTGTAAATTGCTTATCTTGGAGTACAGGACAGGTCACAGGACTTGTTTTCAAAGATCATGGGTATATGCAGCTATGTTCAGGTGATTGGACACTGGCTGCCCACAAAGAACACTATTTAATACATATAAACCAGGTGGTGGCATTGCAATCTGAAAAAAAAGATGCTTTATGCTGGAAAGCCCAAGAGACACCAACAGCCCTGGTTGAATGGAGGGACTCTTTTCTTAAAGGGGTTGTAAACCCTTATGGTTTTTCACCTTAATGTATTTTATGTATTAAGGTGAAAAACCTTTTTTAGTGCTGCAGCCCCCCAGCTCCCCGTTTTACTTACCTGGACACTTTCATCTTCTGTTCGGGAACGAGCACACCATCTGTAGCTGGTGTCTCATGTCCCAATTGGATAGTTTGATAGCAGTGCAGCCATTGGCTCCCGCTGCTGTCAATCAAATCCAATGACTCAGGTGCTGGGGGGTGGAGCCGAGTTCGGGATTCATGTCTATAGACGCAGAATGCTGGACTCAGGAGCACGCCTGTGAGGTAATCCCCCAGGAGAGCGCTTCCCCTAGGGGGTTATCAGAAGTGAGGAGGAGCCACTAGAGCCACCGGAACCACCAGAAGTCGGTGTTCAGGGCCACTCTGTGCAAAACAAGCTGTACAGTGGAGTTAGGTATAATATGTTTGTTATTTTTATTTTTTTAAACCGATCCTTTACAATTATTTTAAGGCTGTATGCCCTGGAATTTACTTACTTGACCCACCTAGCATTGGTAGAGGGGGAGGCAGGATGTCCTTCACAAGGCTCCACAGGCAGAAGGAAGAGGGACTAGGTGACCTTGCAGAAGAGAGGTCCAGTGTTGCAGGGACAATCTGTTGGCTTTCAGATCCACAATGTTGATGGGTAGGGCAGATTTGGAGACCCACTCTATCAAGGAAAGCTTTGTCTGACTTGACAGAAGCATTGTGCGATACAAGGATTGAATTTGTTTGTTCCATGTTATGGATATGTTGGATTGAAGAGGCCTGGCGTGAAACTGGGATAAGAGAATGGCCCTGAAGGAGGCTACCATTATGCTTAAACCGTTATGCAGAAACACAGTAAACTGAGGGATTATATTCTGATCTGAGGATCCTCGTGTGGGACCTTATGAAAGCAACCTCTTCTTGTGGAAGGAAAATTCTGGCTTGTGCTGTGTCCAAGATTAGACTCAGGTACTCTAGATGGTGTGAGGACTGAAGAGCAGACTTTGGGAAGGAACTAAATTGTCCTCTGTGTGTTTTTGGTAAAGTTGTGGCTGAATATTCTTCACTAGGTCGACATCCAGCTAACCTATTACAGCACTTTTGTGAACCCTCAGGGGTTGCACCAGGAAGTGTTGGTCTCCCACAGTAGAAAGCATTGATGTGGAGCAAAGATGTATGTTTACTGAAGCTGGAAGCTCCCCTTGTCTGAGAGAAGCAAAACCATTACTATGCAAATGCCACAAAGTATCCCGCTTACAATATGCCTTAACCATAACTTTCTGGCACAAAGTCATTTGGAGTGATGGGGCCAAAATTTAGCTTTTTGGCCACAACCATAAAAGCTACATTTGGAGAGGAGTCAACAAGGCCTATGATGAAAGGTACACCATTCCTACTGTGAAACACGGAGGCGGATCTCTTATGTTTTGGGGATGTGTGAGCTACAAAGGCACAGGAAATTTGGTCAAAATGTTGGCAAGATGAATGCAGTATGTTATCAAAAAGTACTAGAGGAACATTTGCATTCCTCAGCCAGGAAGCTGCGCATGGGACGTACTTGGACATTCCAACATGACAATGATCCAAAACGCACGGTCAAGTTGACTTGTCATTGGCTTCAGCAGAATAAAGTGAAGGTTCTGGAGTGTCCATCTCAGTCTCCTGACCTCAATATCATTGAGGCACTCCAGGGAGATCTCAAATGTGCAGTTCATGCAAGACAGCCCAAGAATGTACAGGAACTAGAGGCTTTTTGCCAAGAGTAATGGGCAGCTTTACCATCTGAGAAGTTAAAGAGCCTCATCCACAAATACCACAAAAGACTTCAAGATGTCATTGATGTTAAAGGGACAATACACAGTATTAAGAACCGGGGTATGTCAACTTTTGATCAGGGTAATTTGGCAAGTTTATGTCATTATGATTTAAAAAGAGTAAACACAGTTGATTGATAATCAATGGCTTCAACCAAACACTAACCATGAGTGAAAGAAAAGTTTTTGTGTTATCATTCAAATTCTCTGAAAAATTGCCAAAAAAATCATAAATTCTGTATGTAAACTTATGAGCACAACTGTACATGCTTACTTTGCCAGGGTGGAGGAGATCTGTAGAGCCGAGATTCAGAAAAGGATGAAAATTATATTTTCTAAACATAAGCATATCAGGTCTGTTTGATACACTGTGCTTTAGCAAATTTAATGTTATCCCATTAGGGTTTGGATCTACTTCATCTGTGACTTTCCTTGACAAAAACAGCACTAGTTTTCACTGTTTTCATTAATATGACCCTGATAGACAGCCTTGCCAGTCAAGCTTTGCTTCCAAGGCTGACTAGTGTGGAATAAAACCATTCTGATGAATGTGCACTCCCATACAAGGTTGAGTCCAAGCTAGGAATGCCATGAGACTTTGGCTGCCAAATGCACTATCCTCAGATGTAGATGGCAGGCTATTCATAACTGTTCTGCTTTTGCCAGGAACCTGCCTGCAGTGATTGTCATGTCAACATATGCTGCTGCAGTTTCCTCGGCGGATGCTTATGTGCTGTGCAGGAACACCAAACTTCCTGGCCATGAATAGCATTTAATTACTGTTCTGTGTCACTTTTAGCAGAAATTAGGATTATCTATGCTCATTTTCTGTAGTCTTAGTATCCTAAAGTGGAACTCCAAGCAGATAAAAACAATAAAACAATAATACCTAAACACATTATTACATTATGTTATGTACTTAAATTTGTTTTTCATATTAGTTTCCTGTATTTCTCTGCACAGCAACACTATGACTGGGAGAGGGAACAGTCCACACTAGCAGCCAATCAGGTTCTGCTGCATGCACAATTGCTAGGACGGAGCATACTGACAAGTGGAATAAGTAAAGTGGCGACTAAGTTAGAGCCCTTTCACGCTGACAGTGCCCGGGAATTAGCGACGCTTTACCGTTGTTTTTGTGATTCTTTTCGGGCGCTTTTACCCCCCGCTAGCGGCTAAATAAAAAGGTTTAAAGCACCCGCAAAGCACCGCTGCTTTGGCGGCGCTGCCCATTGATTTCAATGGGCAGGGGCGCTTTAGGAGCAGTGTATTTACTGCTTCTAAAGCGATGCAATGAAGCTGATTGCAGGACTTTTTTTGACGCCCTGCCAGCGCAGCGCCCCAGTGTGAAAGCACTCGGGCTTTCACACTGGGGATTGCAGATGAGGCTTTTTTCAGGTGCTTTACAGGCGCTATTTTTAGCGCTAAAGCGCCTGAAAAACAAATCCAGTGGGAAAGGGGTCTTAGGGTGCAGCTGCCTAATAACCGTCCAGTCAGCAGGCTACGGTGCGTTTTGACCAATCAAGTGAAATTCCCCCCACATAGCCCCTTTGTATGGGGCTCATCACCCCATTGCATGGAGGTTTCTTGTAACAGGGTAGGGGTGTGTTCTTGACTAAGCACTGTCTGTCACTGATGCAATACAGGTCTACATGCATGTGAGTCTGGAACACAATACTGTCTCCATTGAATTACAAGTTTGTTTGCACATAAATGCATATGTAGCCCCTGTAATTGTAAGCCTGTTTATACGGGAAAATGTAGGGCTTTTGAGTATACGTTAAAGGAGAGGTACAAGCAAAGCTCCTTAGGCTGTACTTCTCCTGTGGATCACAGGAGTGCAATTTGTTCTGCACTCCTGTGACCCGTTTGCAGCAGACAGTGCGCTAACATCACAGAGCCAGGCCAGGCTCGGGCAAGAAAAAAACGTGAAAATATAAAAGTTTGGTCTCATAAACAAAGAAAACTCTTATCAAAAAATTATAACAAACACTGTGTATCAATTGGTGATAAATAAAGAGTTCAATAAACAAGTGTCCATGTATATGAAAAATTATTTCATTGGTATTCCCCCAACTGGATGTGCTATCCACCGTTTCCAGTGATATAAAAGTATAACAATCCAAATGATAATTAAATTGGTCTCTTACCAACTCCCGATGATCTCTCTAGATCAAACGAATGAGGTAAGTGAATGCCTGATGCCTGGTCACATCCTCTGTGTGTCTCCCAACCTCCAAGATGGATGGATGGATCTGACAGTTCCCGGCTCAGCGTCTCCACACCGCTCACTCTGGACTCTGACTCCCCACTGAAAGTGAAAAGAACACAATGGAGTCGTGATCTGCCCACATGGCTGGACAGCAACCTGGCTCAGCAAGTCATTGAGAACCTGAGTCGGCATCTCCCGCCTCCTCAACAGTCCAGAACTTCAGTGAGCGCGGGGGGTGGGGGGCAGAGCAGAGAGCTGCTGACTGACAGTCAGATGCTCTCTGTTTAAGAAGCTGTGAGAACCGAGCAATCAGCAGTGTACGATCGCTCTGTTCTCAGTGTTAGAGGCGTATACCGCAACGCCCCGCCGCCTATTTAATCAGCGTGAGGGGAACATTACAGCTTGCATTTGAATAGCTGTCTGTTCGCCGCGCCGCGTATAGACACTCCCTCTTGCTTGTGATTGGACGGGTGATCTGTCTATCAAAGTGCAGATCACCCGTCCAATCCCGAGCAAGGGGGAGTGTCTATACGCGGCGCGGCGGGGAACAGACAGCTATTCAAATGAAAGCTGTAATGTTCCCCGCACGCTGATTAACTAGGCGGCGGCATCTAGGTATGGGAGACATGGCTGCATATGTGGGGTGACATGGCTGCATATGTGGGGGACATGGCTGAATATGTGGGGGACATGGCTGCATATGTGGGGGGACATGGCTGCATATGTGGGGGGACATGGCTGCATATATGGGGGACATGGCTGCATATGTGGGGGACATGGCTGCATATGTGGGGGACATGGCTGCATATATGGGGGACATGGCTGCATCTATGGGGGACATGGCTGCATCTGTGGGGGACATCGCTGCATTTGTGGGGGACATGGCTGCATTTGGGGACACATTAAAAAAAAAAGTATCGGTATTTGGTGTCGGCGAGTACTTGAAAAAAAGTATCGGTACTTGTACTCGGTCCTAAAAAAGTGGTATCGGGACAACCCTAGTAATTTTAATAGCACATAAGCCCTATTCCTACAAACCCCTCTTCCTTCTACACTATAAGACTCCTATAGCCAATATATGTAAGAAACTGCTGTCAGTCCAGAATAGTGTAAAGGGCTAATTGACAAGATACAGGCTTGGAATCAGCACTCATAATCCTGATTAGGGATGAGCCGAACACCCATTGGTTCGGTTTGCAGTAAAACATGCGAACAGGCAAAACATTTGTTCTAACACACGAACACCGTTAAAGTCTATGGGACAAGTACATGAAGAATAAAAAGTGCTAATTTTAAAGGTTAATATGCAAGTTATTGGCATAAAAAGTGTTTGGGGACCTGGGTCCTGCCCAGGGACATGTATCAATGCAAAAGTTTTAAAAACTGAATTTTTTCGGGAGCAGTGATTTTAATAATGCTTAAAGTGAAATTTCATACCTGGGGGGTGTCTATAGTATGCCTGTAAAGTAGCGCATGTTTACTGTGTTTATAACAGTCTCTGCACAAAATACCATTTATAAAGGAAAAAAGTCATTTAAAACTACTCACGGCTATAATGAATTGTCGGGTCCCGGCAATACAGTCATTGAGTCCCCCCAAATTCCATTACCAGGCCCTTCAGGTATGGTATGAATATTAAGGAGAACCCTGCGCCAAATGTAAAAAAAAAATGGCGTGGCGTTCCCCCCAAAAATCCGTACTAGACCCTTATTCAAGCACACAACCTGGCTGGCCGCAGAAAAAGAGGGGGGGCGAGAGAGAGCCCCCCCGAACCATACCAGGCCACATGGGAGGATGTCCCCATGTTGATGGGGACAAGGGCCTCATCCCCACAACCCTTGCCTGGTGGTTGTGGGGGTCTGCAGGTGGGGGGCTTATCGGAATCTGGAAGCCCCCTTTAACAAAGGGGACCCCCAGATCCAGCCCCCCCATGTGAATTGGTAATGGGGTACATTGTACCCCTACCATTTCACCAAAAAAAGTGAGAAAAATGCAAAAAAAAAGCACACACACACACACACCCCAAGTTGGGACATGTCAATAAAAATAAATAAAACTCCAGTGCCGTAATCCTTCTATGATCCCGGTCTCTAACCGGCCGCTACGAACGATACCTCCCACCCGAATGACGCACAAGCTGTGTGACAGCTCTTTTATAACCGAGGGCGGGGCCACCCATGACGTGTGACCCCTCTGACGTGTCACGGGAAACCCATCCACATCACAGGTGGCCCTGCCCTCGATAATAAAAGAGCTGTCAGACAGCTTGCGCACCATTCGGCCGGGAGCCTCCGGTGGAGGCGGTATCATTTGTAGCGGCAGGTCCGGGACCGGGATCGTAGAAGGTTTACGGCGCTGGAGTTTTTTTTTTTATTAAAAGGACTTGTCACGACTTGGTGTGTGTGTGTTTTTTTGGCAATGGTAGGGGTACAATGTACCCCTTATCAATTCACATGGGGGGCAGGATCTGGGGGTCCCCTTTGTTAGAGGGCCCGCAGATCCCCACAACCACCAGCAAGGGTTGTGGGGATAAGGCCCTTGTCCCCATCAACATGGGGACATCCTCCCCATGTTGAGGGCATGTGGCCTGGTACGGTTCAGGAAGGGGGGCGCTCTCTCTTCCCCCCCTCTTTTCCTGCGGCCTGCCAGGTTGCGTGCTCGAATAAGGGTCTGGTATGGACTTTTGTAGGGAACCCCACGTAATTTTTTTTATTTTGGTGCAGAGTTCTCCTTAAAATCCATACCAGACTCCAGGTCTGGTATGGATTTTTGGGGGGAACCCTACTCCATTTTTTTTTATTTGGCGCAGGGTTCCCCTTAATATCCATACCAGACCTGAAGGGCCTGGTAATGGAATTTTGGGGGACCCCCACCCATTTTTTTTTCAATTACTTTTAATGACTTTTATCTGTATTGCCAGGAACCGACAATTCATTATAGTAGTATAGTATAGTATAGTAGTTTTAAATTACTTTTTTTCCCTTTAGAAATGTCATTTTGTGCAGAGACTGTTATAAACACAGGAAACATGTGCTATTTTATAGGCATACTATAGACACCCCCCAGGTATGAAATTTTAAGGAATATTTCACTTTTATTGTTTCACTTTAAGCATTTTTAAAATCACTGCTCCCGAAAAAAATACAGTTTTTAAAACTTTTTTTTTGCATTGATACATGTCCCCTGGGGCAGGACCCGGGTCCCCAAACACTTTTTATGGCAATAACTTGCATGTTAACCTTTAAAATGAGCACTTTAGATTTCTCCCATAGACTTTTAAAGGGTGTTCTGCGGCTTTTCGAATTTGCCGCGAACACCCTAAATTGTTCGCTGTTCGGCGAACAGGCGAACAGCCAATGTTCGAGTCAAACTCATGTTTGACCCGAACATAAAGCTCATCCCTAATCCTGATAGCCATGCCCCCTGCAAGTTTTTCTCATCCCGCTGTAGTGCAAGCAGGCACAGCCTACATACAGTAAGTGTGACAATGCTGCTCTGCATTCACGAGCAGTGCAGCTGCCTTGTAAACCCATCACAAGAAGCTACATGTGGTGGACATCACTGGCAGGATCAGTGGATATTTGTGAGACATTGCAGGGGAGCTAGGGGAAAATTGTAAGTGCAGATGCAATGACAATTAAGATTCTCAGCACATAGTTTTATGTAAGGCCATACTTTTTCTTTAGGAATATTTCATAAAAATACTTCAGTCTTTATAAGTATGTGTTTTGGCAGTGAAAGGTGTACCCACAAATTAATAATTAAAAAATTATTTATCAGAATAAAAAAATATAAGTTACATTTTACCCCCTGACATTTGCCAGAAATTGAAATACCAAATATAAAAATTAAATATGTTTTTTAAACACAAACCACAAGTACATTTAAATAAGGAATTTACTTAGTTAAACACTCTATTATCGCTATGAGATGAACACCTAAAATATTTAGAGTATAAAAAACTCAAATAGAACTTACGAATAAGCAAAGTCCATAAATAAAGTGAGCTGACCTGGCTGTCCATACTCAGCTAGAACTTCATGATTAGATTTATTGACAGTATGCTATGACTGTTCTATTTGTGTGCGATACATTTTACTTCCACACTAACTTATTTTCTGACACTTTATGTTATGTAGTTATTACCTGTAAAACTTGCTGTACTCAAAGGAACAACACGATTGTTTCTGAGTAATCTTCTTTAAAGAGTTTTTTTCCCGTCTGTTATGCATGTAATTTGTGGATATTCACTATTCTTGAACAAAAACTGCCAAGAATTTTTGACCCAGTCTGCATTGGTGACGCTGGTCTCTCAAGATATACTGTTGCCACGTGTTCACTAAGATTGTCATGCGATTGTGTTAGAATTGTTGAAATCACACAATAAACAACAATAAATTAGCCGAAACACTTCCACATAGAAAAATCAAGCTGTTGCATGGTAGATGTGTTCTGGGGTGCCTGTCATCCATACCTGGATAGCAATGGGCATATCTGGGGGCGGAGCCGAGTGCTGCTGTCCATGTCAATGAGCGCAGTAGTAGGACTTTGGAGCGTGCCCGCCAGTGGTGGCTCATGCATTGTGGGCACACGGGCGCTGCCCCCTAACCCTGCCGACTCCCTATCCATGCACCAGGCCCCTTTCAGGACGCCGGACACATGGACTCATATGGCGGGGGTGTTTTTTTTAAGCACTTGAAGAGTCACAGCCCAGTAAGTGCCGGGGGGGGGGTTACAGGGGTGCTGTCTGTTGTGCCGTGAGCGAAGCGGGTGTTGTCAGTCCTATATACCATATCTGTGATGCGGAGATGTTGATCTGTATACCCTTTCTGTGATACTGATCTATATCTGTATACTCTGTCCTGTGATGCTGGGGCTGTATACTCCTGACACTATGGGTGGAAGCAAGTTGAATACTGGGGACAGAGTGGGTGGATTCTATAAGGGGTGGGGCTTATGAGAAGTGGAAATAGTCATATAGGTAGGGCAGGGTCTGGCCCCCCATCCTTAAACGTTACCAGCCGCCACTGGTGCCCGCATGAGTGTCCCCTTGCAATGCGGGGAGGAGCCAGAAGCACTGCTGGGGGATCCCAGAAACGGAGGATTGGGGCCACTCTGTGCAAAACCCTTGCACAGAGGAGGTAAGTATAACGTTTGTTAATTTAAAAAATAAATACTTTAAAAAGGCTTTAAAAGCGTTGCCTATGAAGATTTTTAGGCCCATAGGTTTCACGGGCGGATGACATTTTAAAGCATGATATGTTTGGTATCTATTTAGTCAGCATAACATCATATTTTATATTTTACCAAACGATTGGGTATTATATTGTGTTTTTGTGCTTTAAAATTAATTAAAGCGTATTTTTTCCAAAATATGTGCGTTTGAAAAAAACGTTGCGCAAATATCATGTGACATAAAAATATGCAACACCCACCATTTTATTCTCTAGGGCCTCTGCTTAAAGAAATATATGATGTATGGGGGTTCCAAGTAGTTTTCTAGCAAACAAAATTATGTTTTTTACATGTAGAAAAGGAATGTCAGAATTTGCCCGGACTGGAAGTGGCTAAACTAAAAATGCTTTAAGCGGAGCTCCACCCAAAAGGGGAAGCTCCGCTTGTCTGCCTTCTTCCCCCCCTCTGGTGCCACATTTGGCACCCTGTGGGAGGGAGCGGGTTTTGACAGGTACCTGCTCCCACTTCCTGCTAGGCTAGCCTCCGCAAGGCTTCACTGCTGGTTTCCCTTACCCTAGATGGCAGCACCATCACCCGGGGGGCTGGAGCTGCGCTTTAAACTAAAATAGGAAAAAAAGGCGCTGTAAAGTGAGGGGAAATATTTTCAACAGTGTCAAGGAAAGCAGTAAAAACATGAATGGGGTTCAAATACATCTCCAATACTTATCCAAAACTAAAAGTATTTAGTTGGACATACACATTTAGGCAGGTAAACATTTTCTTTTAAATAGGTTTAGAGTCAAAAGTTTCTAGTTTAACTGGAGTATATATAAAGAGATCCACAAACATCATAGGCAAATCTTACAGCTCATTATATCAGTTTAATCTGCCACACTGCATTGTGTCTAAGCAGCTGGAGGGAGTCTATGGAGCTCTGTACACCGACTGTTTACTGAAAGGACGGAAGACTGTGTTTTAGGCATGGTGACAAAACTGTAATTAGGCAAGATAGCTTACATTGTGCTGCCTGGTAAGTGCACTTGCAAAACAAGCATAGTTTAAGATTAATATCAGCAGCATACAAGAAGGTTACCTTAAAATCATGTGATTATTTAATAACCTGTTAAAGACTGAAAGAGTATGCAGATGTACAATCTTGCTGGTACTGTGCGTACGTTAGGAGTTCAATCAAGAACGAGTTTGCTGATAACCAGTCCAGGAGTGTAAAAGGCTTTTTTGGGCTCTGCTTGTAAAGGCAAAGGACAAAGAGGAAACTGTTCACAATAATCGATACTGTGTTGCGCTAAGAAGGACCAAATCCTTCACCTGGCACTCACATGGATGCAGAGTGATATTTCTTTCCTCGTGGGAGGAACTGTTAACCAAATTACACACCCTAGAGGAGGTGGTGGTGGTGTAGCAAGCGCAGGCATTTTAGACTGAGGATGGTGTAGGTGTTAGAGCAGTAATTGTAATTTGCCACTGAGTGAGGTTTACATGCAGGTACCAAGGCTAAAACATAAGGCACCTCGCTAAAGAGACTGGGGGTAATCCACAAAAGGGATACGCCGGCGTATATCTACTGATACGCCGTCGTATCCCTGTTTCTATCTATGGAACTGATCCACAGAATCAGTTTACCATAGATAGGCAGAAGATCCGACATGTGTAATTGAATTGGCCTTACCGAAGCCCCAGTCTTGACCTATGCTGACCCTGGCCTGCCCTATGAATTGCATGTGTACGCCAGCAGAGAAGGATTAGGAGGAGTGTTGTATCAGGAGCAGAATGGGGACTGAGACCTGTGGGCTATGTGAGTAGGAGTCTTACTCCCGCAGAGAATTATCCTGTTCAAAAGCTGTCATTTCTGGCCCTCAAATGGACTGTGTTGGATAAGTTGAGACCTGTACGGGGCCGAGTTCATTGTCAAGACAGATAACAACCCCCTGACTTACATACTGACCTCAGCAAAGTTGGATGCTGCACAGATGGTTGGCAGCTTTGGCTGTATTCTGGTTTAGTCTGAAGTATCAACCTGGGGTTGGGAACCGAGAATCGGATGCTTTATCCTGTTGGCCCCATAGAAGGGAGGAAGACTCAGAGGAATGGACTCATGTGACTGAGGAAGGAGTACGAGCCTTGTGTCAGGGCTTGGATCAGAACATGAAGGGAAGAGTGGCTGCGGAATACATTGGAGTTCACCCCTCTGGTATACCAAGACGTTACTGTGGATTGACACAGGTGAGAGGAGAAGGTTTACCTCAGCTGACAAAGAGAGATTTGAAGAGAGATCAAGAACAGGATCCATTGAGCCAAGTGGGGATTCGAGCTCTGAACAAGCGGAATCCTGGATTATTGTTGAACAGCCTCATCAAAGGATCAAAGACTTTGTACAGAGAATGGGATTGATTACAGATCAGAGATGAAGTATTGTACAGGTGTTGCCCAACTGGAGATAGAGAGTAGGAGTGGCAGCTGTTCCTCGCAGAGAAACATCGACCCACTGTCTTAACATCCCTGCATGATGATCATGGTCACTTAGGAACATAAAGGACATTCCGTTTGATTAGGGACAGGTTCTATTGGCCCAATATGAGGGGAGAAATAGACAGCTATTGTCACTCATGTCTGACCTGTATTCAGCGAAAAACGTTGCCAGTTAGGGCTGCCCCAGTGGGTCACTTGCAGAGTCAGGAGCTGTTAGATCTGGTTTACATTGACTTTCTCTGCCTTGAACCGGTTCCAGGTGGAAGAAATAGCATCTTGGTCGTGACCGATCACTTTACCCGCTATGCACAAGCTTACCCTATTAAAGATCAGAAGGCCAGCATGGTGGCTAAAGTGCTTATGGAAAAGTTAGAAGAACTTAGGGGTGCCAGGAAAACATAAGTTGGCGGATCGATGGAAGCATCATCCCTATATTGTGTGCAAACAATTTCCCGGCCTACCTGTGTATCAGATCAGACCTGAAGGGGAAAAAGGACCCTTGAAGATGTGGCACAGAAACCACCTGCTATCAACATCAGATGCAGTAATAGTGCCCCAAGTACCTGTACAGCCCCCTCGGACATGCTCACAAAGGTAAATCTCTGCCACAGTAGACATGATGGATGAAGATGAAGACGAGTTTGGGGAAGAGTATGTGTTTTCCAGTCCAGTGTCTTCTTCCAGTTCAGTGTCTTCATCGGGAGAAAGGGGGATTGAGGAGGAAGAGGATGATGAGATAGCGGGGGTGCCTTTTTGGTGGTGGCCTGCCGAGGACAGCTCAGTTGATAGCCCTTTGAAAAGAATGAAGAAACTTTGGACGCTAATAAGTATTGCCACCACAGCCACAGAGACCAGCTAAGATGGTACCTTTCACAACCTAAAGAAACAACTAAGGCGGTACGTCGGTCTCTTGGACCAGAGTTGGAGTCACTACCACCCTTTAATAATGCGAGGAAGATCAACACAGAAAGAGTTGTACCTGAACCAGAGACTTGATAGACCAGCAGGCACTATTGAAGTTGAAGGCCTAAATTCAGGAGGTGCGGAAAGAGCGCATCAAGAGAGTCCCTCTCTTCTTTGCAAAGGGAATGATGCTCCATGTTTTATGTTGAGCCCTGAACCTGAAGAAGGGCATTTTTCAAAGGAACTCGATAGTCCTAACCATACTGATGAAACGGCAGACTGCTGGAACCTACTCTCCGTTGCGGCTAAGACGAAGTGTGCATCCTCCCAAGAGACTCACGTATGACAAACTAGGAGAGAGCTCAGAGGTATGTATCCTACCGGGAAATGCCTTGTTTTCAAAGGCATCTCCCTGTTCTGCCGCTCCGTGACACGATTTCGGGCACCCGGCGGACATTGCCGTGGGACCCACAGGCACGCCACAGAGCACGCTCCAGGCGCACGCCCACTAAGCTGCGATTTACAGGCGTCGTACAGGTACGTTGCTTTGTGCAGCCGTGCCATTCTGCCGACATATATTGTCGTGCAGCGGTCGGCAAGCGGTTAAAAATGCACTGCGGCGCTTGGCTTCACATATTCACACTGCACACCTACGTTATACCGACAATAATGTGCGCTGTGTAGTGTGAATGAGCCCTTTGAAAAAAAAGTTTTGTTTTTTCCCAGAAGATTTGTAATTGTTTCAGAACATGTTCATACTATAACAGCTTTTTTTTTTTTTTATTCAACTAGTTTTTAATAGATTAAGTTTAAATAGTAAAGTTACCCTTTAAGTCATAATGTGTGTATTACCAATTTATGTTCTATGTCCTTGACTAATTTAACCTTTTGTTTTATTTCCACTATCCTTCCTAGTGTCTGTGCTATATAGCTTGTATTGTTTTCTTGTTTTTTTGCAAGATGCCATCTAATATTACACAACAGGCTTTGTCTACATATTATAATGTCTACAGACACACAGACACGCTCCACACATGCATAGCCACAAACACACAAGACAACAGAATGCCTTTAAAAGGGATATCATATAACAACTAACTGTAACGGGACATGTAGAACAAAGGGAGCACTCTGCTAATTACTGGCATCGGTATCGACTATTATATGTCCTACTGCATGCAAATTCCACATAAATGTCTTACATAGAGCGTGTATATATTATAACTGGTAATGGAAAGAACATTGACATAGATTAGATTTTGGAATAAATGAGCTCAATGTCTTACGTGACCTTGCTTTATTTGGAAGGCTAAGTCTGAATTTAATGAACAGTAGTTGTTGCCAATTATGGATAGAGTGGGAGATACCACTTAAATGTGTGAAAAGGGTGAGCGAAGGTTCAATGAAACACATTCTAAGCATAACTGAATACACATTCTAGGTAATTACAGCACGCATAGGAACAAAGTAGCAGACTTCTGGCTCTGTAATGTTAAAGCTGGTGAAAATAATAAAAAATATACTGATAGTTTTTTTCCATTAAAACAACCTGCTTTTTAAGTGAATACTGTACACAGAAATCCCATTCACATATCTCAGAAAAGCAATAAGATTGCACCAGTTGTTTTTTTTGCACCAGTATATTTTTTTTTTCACCCGATTTTTTTAATTTCATTGCAGCATATATACCACATGAGCTTAAAAATCCCAAATCAGATTAGTACAGCTAAGTAAAACTAGACAGTTCATTTTAAATTTTAAACTTCCACCTACAATGTGTCATGATCGATTGTCGCTCAAGTCAGTTCACATTGCCACAGCTGCAATGCTTTGATTTTTCAGTGAAGCAAATGTTACCATAATACGTTTGGCAAGTGATGCTGCTTATCAAACTCACCCATTGAATTTAATTGGACATCACAACAACTGCATGCCATATTTAAAAGATGTCTGTAAACCAGTTCTAAACTGTGCATTCGTTTTTAAAGTGTTATGCCCCGTACACGAGCGGTAAAACGGTTGGTTGGTTTTCCCGACAGAATTCCTTTCAAGCCTGCCTTGCTTACACACGGTCACACAAAAGTTTGGTGAACTTTTGACTGCCAAGAACGCGATGACGTACAACACTACGACGAGCCAAGAAAATTAAGTTCAATGATTCTGAGCATGCGTCAACTTGATTCTGAGAATGCGCGTTTTTTTTCCAGTTGGAAAAGCATACAGACGAATGGTTTTCCCGTTAGGATTTTTTCCTGACGGGAAAAAAGAGATCCTGCTCTCTTTTTTCCCCCGGTAGTTTTCCTGTGGGAAAAAGTCCGATGGAGCATACACACGGTCGGGATTCCCGACGAAAAGCTCTCATTGCAGGTTTTCAGACGGGAAAACCGCTGAGTAACGAAACTGAAGGCTTTTCAAATGCTCACTAGACATCACCTTAGAGCTTCCCCAATAGCATAGCAGACAATACAATAAATTCGTTGTAGCCTTTTAGAAAATCTCATTTATTTACTTGAGTTTCTTTTCAGGTGAATTAGTGTATGTATTCACAGCTTATCAGCCCGCTAAGTGGTGAGTAGCTCTCGGGTCTTATAATTGAAAAAGACACCCAGCTAATTAATCAAAGTTCCACATTAATTTGGGATGTTGGTATAAATTGTACTTGTACTTTCCTGGGCTGTCCCCACATGGCAACTCTACGGTCTGGTGATTGGCTGCTCAGGTAAATAGAAATACAAAAAGTTTTTTTGTACTTGGCCCCCTATACTTGTAGTTACCTCACTAGTCAGATTTAAGATAAATTCTAAGAAAAGGATTCCAGCAGTTATAGGTTTAGGACAGGGTTTTTCAACCCCAGTCCTCAAGGCGCCCCAACAGGTCATGTTTTTAGGCTTTCCATTATTTTAAGTAGGATAGGGGTTAATCCGCGCTTAGGATCTGACCAGGCTAGTATAAATGACAGTAGATACTAGACAGATGTCTAATCAAGTCCGGGAAAACCGATAGATAAAATAATCAAAATAATCAGAATAATCAAAATATTCAATAATCAGGCTGCAGCCCCCCAAAAACAAATCCCCATAGGAGATAGTAAAAGATTGGATGAACGTAAGGAGGGGTGGTGGCGCTGCCCTACCTGCAACTGGGCACAGCAATAATTGTGAACAGTAACCCAAATGGGTGTGAGGTAACGTGTAGTGGTCAGTACAGTAAGTGAAAACAGACCTGTATTCCGACAAAATATTAAGGTGAAAATACAATATTAAATAAAATTAAATAAAATGCCCCACCACATATATATATATGTGTTATGGGGTGGGGGTATGTAAAAATGTCACTAGTAGGCTAAGAACTAGCCTGTGAAAGTTCCAATGTGCTATAAATATAAATAAATAATACTAGTAAAATACGTAAGAATTATACATGTGACAAAAAAGAAGAGCATGTAACAAAAATGCAAAATTGTGGTACTTATAAAAAATATATATATATTGTAATAGTCCAATAGTGTGCTTATATAGTACAGAAAAATATAGTCCAGCAATATGTATGCGGTGAAAAAGCTTATTGCAACAATACTATGAAAGAGGCCATCCAGGGGGTGATAAAGTCCGTGCTGTTATAGGTGCACCTGTGAAGGTGAGTGCTCAGGTATACAGTAGTGGAACTTGCACGCAGTGGTCACGGTGCTCCCCCTTATGGGTCCCCACTTACCAGAGGCACTAACCCCTGCAGGGGTAAAGTGCAAGTAGTCAGCCTCGGACGGCTCAGTGGTCTCCCGTAGTTCCTTAGTTATACTTGGGACCTCCTAGATGTAATAGTGGTGTTTTATCCGGATCCAAGGTGGGTAGTTGTTTTTAAAAGCCAGCAGCCCTCCGGAGAAAAAAACACACTGACATAGCGTGGTATGTAGGAATAGGTGCTTAATTTATTTAGCACTCACAAAGGCATGCAGGGTACATCAAAAATATAATAAAAAATATAATAAAAAATATATGAACATAAGAATACGTTTAGAGCGGGGGTGGTTGCTCTAAAAAATAAATAAAAGTTTTAAAACCAAAAAAAAGGATATCTGTGGAGCAGCTAACAGCCTGTTAGCATGGCTCCGTCGCTGCACTGGGTAAGTCAGGAAGTATCGGCTATCGCCTGGGACCGGCGTGCGTTCCACTGATACTCCAGCTAAAAACCGGAAGTGCGTGCGTGTCTGCGTGTATCCGCTTTACACGTGTTTCGTCGTAATACGTCTTCAGAAGGTCCCAGGCGATAGCCGATACTTCCTGACTTACCCAGTGCAGCGACGGAGCCATGCTAACAGGCTGTTAGCTGCTCCACAGATATCCTTTTTTTTGGTTTTAAAACTTTTATTTATTTTTTAGAGCAACCACCCCCGCTCTAAACGTATTCTTATGTTCATATATTTTTTATTATATTTTTTATTATATTTTTGATGTACCCTGCATGCCTTTGTGAGTGCTAAATAAATTAAGCACCTATTCCTACATACCACGCTATGTCAGTGTGTTTTTTTCTCCGGAGGGCTGCTGGCTTTTAAAAACAACTACCCACCTTGGATCCGGATAAAACACCACTATTACATCTAGGAGGTCCCAAGTATAACTAAGGAACTACGGGAGACCACTGAGCCGTCCGAGGCTGACTACTTGCACTTTACCCCTGCAGGGGTTAGTGCCTCTGGTAAGTGGGGACCCATAAGGGGGAGCACCGTGACCACTGCGTGCAAGTTCCACTACTGTATACCTGAGCACTCACCTTCACAGGTGCACCTATAACAGCACGGACTTTATCACCCCCTGGATGGCCTCTTTCATAGTATTGTTGCAATAAGCTTTTTCACCGCATACATATTGCTGGACTATATTTTTCTGTACTATATAAGCACACTATTGGACTATTACAATATATATATTTTTTATAAGTACCACAATTTTGCATTTTTGTTACATGCTCTTCTTTTTTGTCACATGTATAATTCTTACGTATTTTACTAGTATTATTTATTTATATTTATAGCACATTGGAACTTTCACAGGCTAGTTCTTAGCCTACTAGTGACATTTTTACATACCCCCACCCCATAACACATATATATATATGTGGTGGGGCATTTTATTTAATTTTATTTAATATTGTATTTTCACCTTAATATTTTGTCGGAATACAGGTCTGTTTTCACTTACTGTACTGACCACTACACGTTACCTCACACCCATTTGGGTTACTGTTCACAATTATTGCTGTGCCCAGTTTCCATTATTTTACACAGGTGATTTGATCAGTTTCACTGCCTTGCAATTGCCACAGCTGTTTGATCCGAGGGAAATCCTAAAAACATGACCTGTTGGGGCGCCTTGAGGACTGGAGTTGAGAAACACTGGTTTAGGATACATGCTTAAAGGGGTTGTAAAGGCAGAAGTTTTTTTTCCTATTGCATTCTCCTTAGCCCCCCTAACACTTACCTGAGGTCCATCTAGTTCCAGTGATGTCTATGAATGTCTCAGCTGTCCGAGATTCTTCTTCCTGATTGGCGGACACACAGCAGTGGCGCCATTGGCTCCCACTGCTGTCAATCAAAGTCAGCTAGCCAATCAGGGGAGATAGAAGACGGGGCCACGCCGGGCGGCTCCGTGTTTGAATGGACACAGGGAGCTGTGACTCAGCTCGGGTACCCGCGTAGCAAGCTGCTTGCTGTGTGGGAACTGAACAGTAGGGAGTGATCACAGAAGAGGGACCCAAGAAGAGGAGGATCTGGGCCGCACTGTGCAAAACCATTACAACAGAGCAGGTAAGTATAACATGTTTGTTATTAATTTTTTTGGGAAAAAAAATGATCCTTTACAATCACTTTAATCTGAATGTATATTTAAAGCTGAACTATGACCAAAAACAATATTTAGATATGTGCACTGTAAAAGCAAAATAGCACTAATGAAGTTGTGTAGGCTGCAGTGTTCTGTAAACTTTTACCTTCATTCACCCCCATACAGTTTTGTAAGTGCCGAATGACTGTTGCTGAGACTCAGAGTTCTGGCTAGAGTACACTAATAATAGCGGGCCGCTTGCTCAGCATCTCGTCCATTGAGAAAACACCTTGCGCTCCTTTTACAGAATTTAAGGCATTCTGTGAATGGAGGAGGTACAGATGAACAGCAGGATCTTCCCTCCTCAAACCTCAGAACGCCTTGAAATGCAAAATGTTTTCTCACTGGAAAAAGTGCAGAGCGAGTGACACACTAAGATCAGTGTACTCCAGTTGGGACTGTAAAGCTGGCCATAGATAGTTCAAATCTCGGCCGGCTCAGCAGGGACCGGATGAGATTTGAACCATCTATCGGCAAGCTGAATGTACCCAAGTCAATCCATCGATCGACTTGGGTACAACCAGCAATTTGGATTTTCAGAATGCAGTTATTGCCAGAGGCTAGAGCAGCTAGCAATAATCACTGTGCCCTCTCGGCAGGGATGGCTCCCCACACCCACCTGCTAGAAGAACCGACTGTGTGGATGGGGAAATCGAACGATTTTCTTTCATGCAACCCATAGTTGCAGGATGGAAAATTGTACCATCTATGGCCTGCTTAAGTCTCAGAGCAAGACATTTGGCAATTACTATAGTGCTTGGGGTGAATTAAAGTAACAGTTTGCAGAACACTGCAGCCTATACGTATAGCACACAGTTCGTAGGGCTACTTGATTTTTACAGAGCATATATCCAAATATTGTTTTTGGCCTGAGTTCAGCTTTAATAACCTAAGGTGTAATGTGGAGTACAGCAACTTATAACACCTAATTGAATTATTGTACTGTGCAGGATGTCATAATGTCATACATGTAACATGGAAAAAAAAAACAGCAAAATGCAACACACAATACCATCTTACACGAAAATCTTTGTGTGCCCCACTTATATTACTTTACATAACAAATATGAACTATTTTACTTAGAGCATATTATACATTTTAAAATAAGATCATGCGTCCTCTTCAAGCATCACATGGAACGCTCATGTATAATTCCCTGACAGTATTGTTTTCAAAGCGATCCTCCAACTCATACCTAATTTCTAAAAGATCATTAATAGATGGCGCAGCTGCGGGCGCTGTGCCTACCATGGCGGCTCTGCCAGCATCCTACAAAGCCAACAAGATGAGGATGTGCTTTATATGGTCACACGCTGTGCCTGGTGACCTTAAAAGTAACGATAGGAAAAGATAACCAACTTTCCCCACCCCTCTGTTTCATGCCAACTCAAACAGGTGCCCTTGAATGACCTCTTCCTGACCAGCAATATTTGGAAAGGATTGCACAAGAACTGGCAATGAAGCACTAATGAAGTACGGTGTGCAAGCTACTTTTGTAGGAGTAAGACATATTCCTGTGCTTTAAGAACACTGTAGGGACGAGTCAGTGCGGTACTGATTATAATAAAGGACATATCTGTCACAACATAGTCAAATAAAAAGTCAGATATATCTTCTGTAGGAAACCCACAAGCTGGTTGTTTTTGACCTTCGGTATATGGAAGAAATGTAGCAGAGGAGCAACATGTTGCATTGTGATGCTACCAGCAAGGATTGGGTTAAGCCAGAAAAGTGTGTGATCTAGTTCCAAGGGGGAAATTCACGTGTGTGATCTGGTTCCAAGGGGGAGATTCACGTGCCATTCCTGAATGTTAAAAATACCCATGGAAAGCAATGCTGGGGCCACACCCAGAACTGCCAAATTCTGACCCTCAGGGTCACCTTTCTCTGTCTCCCAACACATAGACAGCACATCTCCATATCAGTCTTTAGCACAGCCACATTATCCTATCTGAGGTCCCAAAAGAATCACAAAGTTTTACCATGCAAATGATCATTTTTTATAAGGTGTTTATGGCATTCAGCAATGTTCAGTGCACTACCTACAGTAGCCAATCAAATCATATTTCTAGGAATGCTGTAAACAAATGCTGTGGATTTACACAATGCTGTCTGCACTTTTTAAGTGAGCTCATATGTATATTTACATATTTACTTCACAAACAGCTAAATACTCAAATTTTCCCCCTCCTTCGCTTAAAATTCTAATATACAGGGGAATATAGAAGGCTGGTATCCAGGCAAATCTAGGAACAAATACAATAATGAATACATACCTGCAATACACGTTACCTTGTTTATACAGGCCTTGAGTTCCGCTTTAATATAAAAGAACAGACAGACAGAATGCACAGATATTACGTGTATTCATAATACGCCTCAATCTGCTGATATTTAATGAAGTTGGCTAAATTTCACCTTTCTCTATCTTTATCTGCGTTTCTGATAAATGGAGTTGAAAAGGGATGCAAAGAACAGATAAATATTTATTTTGTATTAACATGAGCACACAGTTGGTAAATAAGGCAGAGGAACCGCATGGGCCCAGGAGAAGTTGCATCCTCTGCATCCCTTATGCCGCGTACACACGGTCGTTTTTCGGCATGAAAAAAAATGAAATTTTTCAGCATGTCCAAAAAACGAAGTTTTTCCTACTTCATCATTAAAAACGATGTTGCCCACACACCATCGTTTTTGAAAAATGATGAACAAAGCGCGGTGACATACAACACGTACGATGGCACTCTGAAGGGGAAGTTCTATTCGCCTTTGGGCTGCTTTTAGCTGAATCCTTGTTAGGAAAAGACGATTTGTGCTTTTTTGTCTGTTACAGCGTGATGAATGTGCTTACTCCATTATGAATGGTAGTTTTACCAAAACGAGCGCTACCGTCTCATAACCCGCTTCTGGGCATGCGCGGGTTTAAAACGTCATTTTAGCCCACACACGATCATTTTTTACAACCCGAAAAACGACATTTTAAAAAACGACATAAAAAAATGCAGCATGTTCGAATTTTTTTTTTGTCGTTTTTCAGAAGCCCGAAAAACGATGTGAAGCCCACACACAATGATTTTAAATTATGTTTTAAAAAATTTCATTTTATTTCATGCCGAAAAACGACCGTGTGTACGCGGCATTATAGTCACAATTTAGCCAAAAATAGATGTAATGAAGTTGTAAAGTCAAAAATACCGTATTTTTCGCTCTATAAGACACACCTGACCATAAGAGGCAGGAAAACAAGAAAAAAATATTCTGAACCAAATGGTGTACTAAAATATTTATGGACATGGACAGGGGCTGCGCTGCGGACATGGACAGGGACAAGGGCTGCGGACATGGACAGGGACAAGGGCTGCGGACAGGGACAAGGGCTGTGGACATGGACATGAACAGGGGCTATGGACATGGACAAGGGCTATGGACAAGGACAGGGGCTGCGGACATAGTGAGCATCCTTCTTCTAATACATTTGCCGGTCAGTGCTTACGGTACATGTTATGTGAGCATACAGTGAATGTCCTGGGCGGTCCCCATTTACCTGGGCTCGGCTTTCCTCGGGCGGGAGGGGTGGGTCCCTGCACAGCTGGGCTCGGATATGCTGCACAGGAAGAGGAAGTATTCCAGGGGAAGTATTTCTATAATTGAATGATATTAGACATTACCTTTCAATACCATTTGGCTGCTAGTTATGGTTTTCTAAACATTCTATAATCATTTTCCCATAGGTCTGTGCAAAGCTTGAGGTACAACTTCAGGCTTGGCAAGGGGGCGGTCCCTGCTCAGCTGGGCTCGGCCATACTCGGGGGGGAAGGGGGCGGTCCCCGCTCAGTTCACTTCGGCTGTGCTCTTCCGTGCTCAGCTCACTTCGACTGTTCTCGGCTATCAAGACCGACCGCCCGAGCATAGCCGAGAACAGCCGAAGTGAGCTGAGCAGGAAAGAGCACAGCCGAAGTGAACTGAGCGGGGAACGCCTCCTTCCCCCCCCGAGTATGGCCGAGCCCAGCTGAGCAGGGACTGCCCCTCTTCCTGTGCAGCATATCCGAGCCCAGCTGAGCCGGGACCCACCCCTCCTGCCTGAGGAAACTAAGCCGAGCCCAGGTAAATGGGGACCGCCCAGGACATTCACTGTATGCGGCATAAAGGGGGACTCTGTGCGGCCGTCGGAAACGTGGGGGGCTTTTTTTTAGTGCGGGGGGGCAGGTTTCTTGCAGTGGCCGGGGGGAGTTACCAGCGGTGGTGGGGGGTGGTGCTGGCAGTGACAGGGGGGGCGGGGGGCAGTGCCTTATGTATATTCGGACTATAAGACGCAGATACATTTTCACCCATATTTTTGGGAGAAAAAAGTACGTCTTATGGTCCGAAAAATACGGTACACTCTTTAACCCTGGTAGTTTTTAAGGCAACTTTAATAAGTATTCTTAGGCCTCGTACACACGATAGGATCGGCAGAGGAGAACTGTCTGAAGGACCGTTTTCATCAGTCCAAACTGATCGTGTGTAGGCCCCATAGGTTATTTAACCTTCGGTCAAAAAAATGAGAACTGAACCGACGGACGCCTAACCGATGGACGCCTAACCGATAGGTCAAAACCGATCGTTAGTATGCAAAAGCAACGGTTAAAAACTCACGCATGCTCAGAATCAAGTCGACGCATGCTTGGAAGCATTGAACTTCGTTTTTTTCAGCACGTTGTTGTGTTTTACGTCACCGCGTTCTGACACGATCGGTTAATTAACCAATGGTGTTTAGGCGCGACGGATCAGTCAGCTTTATCGGTTAACCGATGACAACGGTCCTTCGGACCGTTCTCATCGGATGGACTGATCGTGTGTGCGAGGCTTAAGGGCACCCAAAGATATCTTTCAATAGTGTTGTATGTAGGGTTGACCAAGCCAAACTAATGCCCCCAAAAAAGGCTGCCACATCACCGCTTTACTCACTGACAGTACTTGTCTTGGCCGGGAATGCCTGGAGGAGCACAGTCCCCGCCACCTGTTTGTGATTGGAGAAATCATAAATCCTGCCTCTCGTGTCCAATCACTGTGCTGTGATTCGTTACAGCACAAGCTGATTTTTGGGAAGGGGGTGTCCCTGAATGGTAGTTTGGAAATGTGGTCACCCTAGTTGTATGTCATTTTGTATGTACCTTGTGGGGGGGGGGGGGTGTTCACCTTTTTGACAGACAGGTCACATAATGTTGGTCTCTGCACCATTTACAAGATAATAACAAAGAAATATCACAAAGAAATCTTCACAGCCCAAAAAAATAATTTCTCCAACATCATCGCAAATGCCCTTAACTCTTCAAGCTGGTCACTCAGACTATGAATCCTGCTTGTTTAGAGGCCCCCAATTCTGATTCACAAGAATTTTGCAACAAATCATCAGATTGTTTCATCAACAAAATTGAAAAAATCAGTGAAAGCATTCAGCAAAATGGAACCGTCACCAACCCCCCCCAATCACAAACCTAATACCCACATAAATCCGTCGCAATCACCAAAATTCTCTCTAAAACCCATCTCCATCGAGGCCACAAAAAATTTCATCGGGACTCTGCGTAACAGCACAGCGCCCAATGACATCACCCCCACCAAACTGCTGAAAGAATGTGCCGATATACTGGCACCAGCTATCACGCAGCTCATAAACCAGTCATTCAAGGAGGGCATAGTACCCACCCTGCTGAAACAAGGTACAATAAAACCAATTCTAAAAAAAAACACCCTCGACCCCAAAGACCCAAACAACCGGAGGCCCATAACAGCTCTAAACGTCTTCTCCAAGGTTTTGGAGAAAGAAGTTGTACAACAGCTGCAACAGCATTTGGACACCCATAAATTACTCGACCCGTTTCAATCAGGTTTGCGTCCTGGTCACGGAACAGAAACGGCGCTGCTTAAAATATGGGATGACGCTCTAGAGGCCGCAGACGAAGGAAAATCTTGTCTCCTGATACTGCTGGACCTCAGCGCGGCTTTTGACACTGTAGACCACGGACTACTACTGGCTAGGCTAGCTGAAGTAGCCGGAGTCGCTGAAGGTTTTTTACCCTGGTTCTCCTCCTTCTTGGAAAACCGATCACAAATAGTGAAACTGGGGTCGTTCACTTCTGAAAAACGTATGGTATCGAGTCCCGCAGGGATCCCCCTTGTCACCCGTATTGTTTAATATCTATCTTCGCCCCCTCTTTGAAATCATTAGGAACCAGAAGTTACTTTACCACTCCTATGCAGACGACACTGTATTTCCGCATCTGCAACAAAAAGGATCATTCTCTTGGACTAGAGAAATCCCTTACGCTAATAGATAATTGGATGACAAACAGTTATCTTAAACTCAACGGGTCGAAAACAGAACTTCTGCTGTTTCACGCGAACCGAAAAAGTCACCCCGCATCAACATGGACACCCCCGCCGATTCTGGGTAAAACTATAACCCCTAGCATCAAAGTCAAAAGTCTCAGAGTCATTTTTGACACCTACATGACAATGGATGCACAAATAGGGTCAGTAGTCAGCGGATCCCACCATCTGCTACGCCTACTTCATCCCGAAAGAGGACATTGCAGTTGTGGTGGGAACAATCGTGAATTCCAGACTTGACTACGCAAATGCCCTCTATCTAGGACTCCCCAAATACCAAAACACTCGTCTGCAAGTCGTTCAAAATACGGCCGCGCGACTGGTGACGGAAAAAAAAACATGGGAATCAATCTTACCTTCGCTGAGATCCCTTCATCGGTTGCCGGTAAAAGACAGAATTACTTTCAAGGCACTATGCTAATGCATAAATAAAAGCCCATAACTCCAATCGCATTCTGCGATCCACCAATCAAAACCTAGTCCAGATACCCAAAGCGAAATACAAGTCCAAAGGAGATCGAAGATTCGCAGTCCAGGGACCTCGGCTGTGGAATGCACTACCAACCAACATCAGACTAGAGTCGGACCACTTGGCCTTCAGGAGAAAGATCAAAACCCATCTCTTCTGAGGTCAAGGGGTTCCTTACCCATGGAATGGATACAGCGCCCAGAGGCGATTCAGTTCGCATGTGTTGCGCTTTACAAGTTTCTCACTCACTCACTCACCATTGTGTGTGAGTGCTGGGTGCTGTGGTGATGTCAACAATACAAAAAAAAAGGTCACTTCCTCCACCTATAACTGGTCTTCACAGCAAGGAGCACTGGAAGGACAAACAAATGTCAAATATAATCAAGGAATTTCCAAGCTCAAATTGCCAACCAGCCTGCGACCAACCAAGTTGACCTGTCTAAAAGTATGCCTTAAAAACTGGGGTTTAGTAATTGCAAATACATGCGTTAGCTGCAGGCCCTGGCAAGGCACCCTGTATTCTGCAGACACCGACTCTAACTTTTAAAAGTCTCCACAGTGGGAGCACATGTGTTCTAATGAGATAGATGAAGGGCAGATGACTGGAGGGAGCCCATCCCTCCTTAAAGGCACAGGAACACACTAGACACCCAGCACATTGCACTATGGCAGCAAAGGTGTCAGTGCGTATATGTCAACAATACAAAAAAAGTCACTTCCCGCACCTATAACTGGTCTTCACAGCAAGGAGCACTGGAAGGGCAAACACATGTCAAATAAAACCAAGGAATTTCTAAGCTCAACTTACCAACCAGCCTGAGACAAACCAAATTAACCTGTCTAAGTATGCGTTAAAAACAGGGGTTTAGTTACACACAATTGCAAATACATGTGTAAGCTGCAGGCCCCGGCAAGGCACCCTGTATTCTGCAGATCCTAACTCTAATGCCGCGTACACACGACCGTTTTTCATGACAAGAAAATGCAATTTTTTTAATTGGTCATTAAAAACGATCGTGTGAAGGCTCCAGAGCATTTTTCTCGATGAGAAAAATGGGCATTAAAAATTTAGAACCTGTTCTATTTTTTCTCTGCGTTTTTCACGTCGTCGTTAGTCTCGTGTGTGTAGGCTTTAACGACGGGGAAAAAAACGCACATGCTCAGAAGCAAGTTATGAGGAGGAAAATTTGCATAATCAGCCCAAAGTGTGGTGCCATTCTAATGGAACTTCCCCTTAATAGTGCCGTCGTACGTGTTGTACGTCACTGCGCTTTGCTCAAGCATTTTTTTTCCACGATCGTGTGTATGCAAGGCAGGCTTGACAAGAACCACGTCAAGAAAAACTTAGTTTTTTTCCATGACATGAAAAACGGTCGTGTGTACGCGGCATAACTCTAGCTGTGGTGATGTCCCCTGGGGTCCAGGTCAACAACCCTCTACACTCACAAGAAGTCAGTTGAATGATTCTGGGTGTCATTCAACCCACAAGGCTGAGGACATTTAGTAGTGGAAAGGCAGATGAGGCACAAAATGAGCAACCGATACTTTGTCAGCTGGCTGGAAGTTTCAATGGCCGGAGATAGGTTATAAAGTAACAAAGAGCTATGTCACATTAATAACTGCTGTTTTGGAAATGTTAAAGCTGGTGAAAGAGGAGATCCAGCCTGGGTTAAAAAAAAATAAAAGTCAGCAGCTACAAATACTGTACCTGCTGACCTTTAATATTAGGACATTACCTGTCCAGGGAGCCTGCGATGTCGGCACCCCAGCCGATTGTCGGATCGACTCCCGGGTGCTGCCACTGCCATTCCTGGTAAGGGAACTCTACTGCGCGAAGCACGCTGCGCTTTCTAATTGGCCTGGTGGCAGGGCAAGTAGGAGGCGGGCCTAAATTCTGGGAGATCGGGCCATGGCCCATCTCTGGAAGTGGGGAAGAGGACCTGTCAAAAACAGGCCCCCTTCGTTCCCCCCTGAAAGGTGCCAAATGTGGCACTGGAGGGGGGGGAGGAGCATATAAGTGGGAGTTTCACTTTTGGGTGGAACTCTACTTTAAAAGCAAAGTATGATTTTTTCCCCCCCCCCCAATCATACTTACCAAGGTGGATGCAGCATTGCTGCATCTGTCCCCCTGCGCCTCTACACTGAGAACCGAGTGATCGAACATCGCCGATGACTCGGTTCTCAGCGCCCCCCCCGAGCAGAGATCTGCTGACTGTCAATTAGCATCTCTCCACTCTGCTCCTCCATGCTCACTGGAGCGCTAAACTGTGGAGGGGCGGGAAATGATCATCTCAGGCTCTCAGCGGCTTGCTGAGAAACTGAGACTGCTGTCAGTCCAGGCACCTAGCGGATCCAGACTCCCGTTGTCGGGATGACGCAGCGCCTGGACTGATTCCTGTGACGTCAGCAGAGAGCGGACTTCAGTCTGCTCTCTGCTAAAAACGGGTCACAGGAGTGCAAAACTGATTGCACTCCTGTGACCCATAGGAGAAGGCTGGCAAACGGACCTTAGGCTGGACTTCTCCTTTAAGAGTCAGCTCTGTGAACACTAGGTGATCCTCAATGAATGAGCAGAGCAGATCCATGTATGCAGTGAATTTATTTTTTCCATAAATCCACTGGATTTTAATTTTGAGAAAAAAATTCCTTCATCTTCCATTGAGACACATGTCTGCCTCTGGGTTTAGGACAGTTTTTTTCCACTTTTTTTCAGTCAAGGCACCCTTTTAGCTTTATACACAACCTCAAGGTACCTTATTCTAAAATGTAAAAATGAAAGGAATAGATTTAAATATTGTAGCAGCATCCACGCACATGGGTCACCCATAGGGTGACCACATTTCCAAACTGCCATTCAGGGACACCCCCCCCCTAAAAAATATATGTTTTTTTACATTTTTTTTTGCGTATTTTGGGGGCAGGGGCGTATCATGAAATCAGCGGGCCCGTGTGCAAGATCAAAAGAGGGCCCTAGGCCCCATCAAGTGCTGCCACTGTGCCCCATCTAATGCCACCACTTGTGCCTCATCAAATGCAGCCACTTGTACCCCATCAAATGCAGCCACTTGTACCCCATCAAATGCAGCCACTTGTGCCCCATCAAATGCAGTCACTTGTGCCCGTCAAATGCCACCACTGTGCCCCATCTAATGCCGCCACTGTTCCCATCATATGCCGCCACTGTTCCCATCAAATGCAATCACATGTGCCCCATCAGATGCAATTACTTGTGCCCCATCAAATGCCATCACTGTGCCCTATCTAATGCCACCACTGTGCCCCATCATATGCAATCACTTGTGCCATCAAATGCAATCACTTGTGCCATCAAATGCAATCACTCGTGCCATCAAATGCAGTCACTTGTGCCATCAAATGCAGTCACTCGTGCCATCAAATGCAGTCACTCGTGCCATCAAATGCAGTCACTCGTGCCATCAAATGCAGTCACTTGTGCCATCAAATGCAGCCACTGTGCCCCATCTAATGCGCCACTGTTCCCATCAAATGCCGCCACTGTTCCCATCAAATGCCGCCACTGTTCCCCATCAAATGCAGCCACTGTTCCCCATCAAATGCAGCCACTGTTCCCCATCAAATGCCACTACTGTGCCCCATCAAATGCTGTCAGTGTGTCCAGCAATTGTTGCTACTGTGCCCCATCAGATGCTGCCAGTGTGCCCATGAATTGTCGCTACTGTGCCCCCATCAGATGCTGTCAGTGTGCCCATGAATTGTCGCTACTGTGCCCATCAGATGCTGCCAGTGTGCCCATGAAATGTTACTACTGTGCCCCATCAGATGCTGCCAGTGTGCCCATGAATTGTCGCTACAGTGCCCAATCAAATGCTGCCAGTGTGCCCATGAATTGTCACTACTGTGCCCCATCAGATGCTGCCAGCCAGTGTCAATTGCCCCTATTTGCTCACCTTTTAAGATGATATGGATGAAGTCTGCATCTGTTGGTGGTGGGGCAGGGGGGCAGTCTTCAGCCAGCGCCGGGCGGTCTTCTCTTACTCAGACAGTCGGGCCGCTCGGGCGGGAGGAGGAGGAGCCAGGCCTAAAAACAGTGCACTGAGTTGCCCACTTGCCCTGCGGCAGCGGGAGGTCGCGGGACGGACGGTGGTGGCCTGCGCTGGGCTGGGCGCTGGAGCAGTGTAGGCGGAGCGTGGTGGAAGAGGTCGGAGCTCGGAGGGCTCGGTCTGCGCCGCGGTAGTGCTGCTGGGCTGCTCTCTCTGTTAACCGCGGCTGAAGGAGGAGAGGAGGAGGAGGTGGGGGTGGAGTCAGAGCCTCAGAGAGAGAGAGAGAGAGCTGGGCACGGTGACGTCACTGGTTGCTACACGCCAAGCGGGCGGCCTTAGCAACCAGTGACTTAGAATTATGTAATTACAGCGGCACTGACTGCAGGAGTGAGTGTGGCAGCCGGGAGGCAGTCAAATGTGTTTGATACTTTGATTCCGGGACACTCTATTGTCCCGTATTGAAGGCTTCCGGGACACGGGACAAAATGTTAAATTACGGGACGATCCCAGGCAAACCGGGACACGTGGTCACCCTAGTCACCCAGCATTAAAGGTGATTTATTGCTCCACCTTAGAAAACTGGTACTGACTAGTATTCTAGTGTTTCTCTTCTCCCCCTGTGTCTTTTCCAATAGCTGGCAATATCGTTGCCCAAGGTTAAAATGCTGCACTAGAAAAACGTGTGGCTTTGTGTAACGAAAAGGCAGGCTTTATCCACTTGCTGGCTTGTTGACAATTTTTGGGTAGTTTGTGGCAGTTTTTAGGCATTTTGCCAAGGCACCCTTGAAGAACTCGGAAGGCACCCTGGTTGAAAAAGGCTGGTTTAGGACCTGCTTTGCAAATATAGAATGGCCAGCACATGACTTTTTTTAATTCGCAAGCAGCCTTTACGGTAAATTCACTATTTTATATATATAAACATTTTATTGTGTAATACAGTTGCAATTGAGAGTTATATCTTTTACAGCATATAATATTCTTTTAAAATAAAACAAAGCAATTATCTTAAATGTGTAATAGCATTTTGTGACATTCATAAATCCATATGCAAAACTTTCCGCTCCTCAATAAGGGTAGTATAGTACCTGCTAAAATGAAGCCTGTCAGCACAAGTCTAAATTATGTTTGGAAAGAGACTAATGTCACAATTCAGACTTCATATGACATCATTTTCTATATGCGGGGAACTGCGGCTGACATATCCAGCTGTGCTTCGGCCATTCTGTACCCAGGCTAAGCCAAGAGCTTTTCCAACAATGCAGAACTTACTGCCTGAACAATATTAGAACTATCATGTACACACTACTTTTCATAGTTTCCCACCTTCTGAAGACTTAGAATACATAAAGTTTATTTTAATTATGTATAATAAATATGTGTTTATTGGATAGAATGGTGAGGGGTTAGAACTCCTATCATGGTTCTATTGCTTATTATGTCCCCATCAGGGAATTTCACTATGTTTTGGTGGGGCGCTTTGCAGTCGCTATAACACAAAAAATAGCGCCGGCAAAGCATCATGAAAGAGCCGCTGCTGTCTCTCCCATGTGAAAGCCCGGAGGGCTTTCACACTGGAGCAGTGCGCTAGCAGGACGATAAAAAAGAGTCCCGCTAGCAGCATCTTTGGAGCGGTGAAGGAGTGGTGTGTATACCACTCCTGCACCGCTTCTGCCCATTGAAGTCAATGGGTACCCTGGCTATACTGCCGGCAAAGCACTGCTGCAGCAATTCTTTGCGGGTGTTTTCATCACTTTTTCGGCCGCTAGCGGCAGAATACCCCCGCAAATACGATGGTAAATCGCTGCTAAAAATAGCGGCGCTTTACCACCGACGTCGCGGGCAGGGGGCCTTATAGCAATGTCCCTATAGTGAAACTACTTCCAATAATGTTTTCTAGTTTTGAGTAGAGTGTAAAAAGGGTTAGGGATTCTATCTGTTTTTTATTGCCATGTCCCTGTTTGGGAGATTTAATCTCACTTTCTGCCTTGGTGATATGAAATCTAAAATATTACAGGTGTCACTGGAACAAGGGTAGAGAGAAATCTTCCAAAAATTGGCTATCCCATAACTTTAGGGAGATTTCCTATCACATGCTGCTGTGTTTTTGAACTGTAGTTTTTGCTGAAGCTCTGGCATCCCCATGCAGTGTGAGCCTTTGTGATATGTCCAGAGCAGGATGTTGGCAGTGCCAGTTGATTTATACCCAAGATGGACAAAGGTACACAGAGACAAAGGAATGTGGCACAATTGTTATTTGGTAACGTAGAAGTAACAATTAACATGTAGCTCACTTACAGTTACAAATACTATGGCAACAAAGCCTCAATATTACAGGCAACTCGGGTATAACAGTTCATAACAACGCTAGCAGTACTTTAACACTGTCTTTGTACTTGAAAGGTCAACTTTGTAGGCTATGTTACCAGAACAACAGCTCATGAAAGGGGTGCCTGATAAGCAGTACAGTGGTGCAGCTGCCTTTAGTAACCAGGTAGGCAGGTCATTGTCCCAACTCTTTAAGATTCCCACATCACAGAGCCAGGTGTAGTGTGTCCCTTCTCGACCAGAATCTCTTCGTAGTACTAAGTGCACTGTGCCTATGCAGCAGGGAATTTGTCCCTACACTGTCCATAGAGGAGTCTACAGGCCCTCAGCAATGTCCTCAAAAGTGGTATAGGAACTTTCCCCCTCAGGACAGCCAGGCTTCAGGGGCCTGAACTTAATAAGAGGAAGATACCATTCAATGGAAACTTCCTGGATGGGAAGAATATCCACAATACTAGTGTCCTCCCAGTCTGTTGTGGGTCTGGCGGAACTATCTCTAACCAGCTTAAAGGTCCTCAACAGGTTTTGGTGAAGACGTTTCTTGATGGCCTCAAAACCTTCAGATACCACATTGTACATAAGGGATGGTGGGGACAGTTCTTGCTCCACTTGATACAATGTGCCCTCCCAACCGATTCCCCTGCTCCAGTGTCCTCAACAGCATGCAAATGAAATGCTTGCAGACCCCATTGCCTTGAGGGTGGTATGGGGTAGTGTGAAAATATCTGGGACTCAAAGTTAGGGCTTTGATCTGACAGAATTAATTTGGTGCACTCATAAGGCTGTACCACATGGTGCCAGAATAACTCAGTGGTGGTCACAGCAGGCTGGTCTTTGCTGGAGATCATGACAGTGAACTTAGAGAAGTGGTCCACGAACACTAGTGTGTAGCACAGTTGTTCTCAACTCCTGTCCTCAGGATCCTCTAACAGGCCAGGTTTGCAAGATAACTGAAATACATCACAGGTGATATAATTTGCTACTCAGTGATTGCAGTATTCTAGTCTGCATCTTCCCAAAGCAATATCTAAAATCTGGCCTGTTAGTGGGTCCCGGAGAACCACTGGTATAGCAGAACCCAGAAGAGGAGGCTATTACAGTTAAGAAGTGCACTGGCATGAGTTCAAAAGGTTCTGCAGTGACAATAGTCATGGGGTAGTCTGTTCCGAAGTGTCCTTGGGTAAGGTGCAGGAGATACACTCGCAAAAGGCTCACTGGGCTCATTTTGATAGTCTGGGGCTGTAGAAATATCTCCTGACATGGGCTTTGGTGCAGTCCACCCTGAAATGTCGAATAGCTGCATCAACTGGCAGATCTGTAAGATGTGTGGGTAAGGAGCCATGATTTGCAGGATGTCCCACTGCTCAGCAGGTATGCAAGCTTGACGATATAGCACATTGTCTTGAATCTCCAATTGGTCCCACTGCAGCAGGACTCTGGATGCATTGAGCAATTCCTGACATTTCCTGCCATTCCTAAGGCTTGTCCGTCTAGAGAGGAACTGCTGTATTCGAGAAATGTCAGGGTCCTTTTGCTTTATGGTTGTCTATTCGGATAAAGTTTATACCTCGTCTAAAACCCCCCCTTCTCGCCGGCTGGCTTTTCCGCGGACTGTACCATACATATACATCCTGGGAGGGCTGCTGGGGCAGAATAGTTGTAGCTTCCAAGGCTTGGCCCTGATCCACATCTCCCTGGGGCTGATCTACTGGGAATCAAGCGAGGCCGTCAGAATGCCCATTGAGCTGCCCTGGCTTGTAGTGTATCTTATAATTGCAGTGAGCTAGTTGAGCAACCTATTTCTACTCCAGGACCCCTAATTTGGTGGAATCTAAGTAGGGTAAGGGATTGTTATCTGTGTAAATTTAAATCTATACCCCCATGAGATATTCGGCAAACTTTTTGGTGATGGACCACACTAAGGCTAGAAGCTCCAGTTTGAACGAGTTGTAGTTATGGGGGTTTTGCTCTTAGGGTCAGAGACTGCGATATGGATGAGTGAGTTTGGGGTGGAGGAACATGACTGGCCTGCACAGAGTCCTAAACCTCAACCTGATAGAACACCTTTGGGATGAATTAGAGCGGAGACTGCGAGCCAGGCCTTCTCGTCCAACATCAGTGCCTGATCTCACAAATGCAATTCTGGAAGAATGGTCAAACTTTCCCACACATTTTAACCTTGTGGACAGCCTTCCCAGAAGAGTTAAAGCTGTTACAGCTGGAAATGGTGGGCCAACTCAAAATTGAACCCTATGGACTAAGACTGGGATGCCATTAAAATTCATGTGTGTTTAAAGGCAGGTGTCTCAATACTTTTGACAATATAGTATATATATATGTATATATACACTCACAGCCACTTTATTAGGTATACCTGTTCAATTGCTTGTGTAGTGCCTGGTTACTTTTCAGAACCGGTGCTATTGAAATTCAGAGGGGGTCAGAAAGTTAAGTAACTCTGACCATTGTTAACCACTTCAGCCCCGGACCATTTTTCTGGTCAATGACCGGGCCACTTTTTGCGATTCGGCACTGCATCACTTTAACTGACAATTGCGCGGTTGTGCGACGTGGCTCCCAAACAAAATTGGCATCCTTTTTTTCCCACAAATAGAGCTTTCTTTTGGTGGTATTTGATCACCTCTGCGGTTTTTATTTTTTTGCGCTATAAACAAAAATAGAGCGAAATTTTGAAAAAATAATAATATTTTTTACTTTTTGCTGTAATAAATATCCCCCAAAAATATATATAAAAAAAACAATTTTTTTCCTCAGTTTAGGCCGATACGTATTCTTCTACATATTTTTTGTAAAAAAAAATCGCAATAAGCGGTTATTGATTGGTTTGCGCAAAAGTTATAGCGTCTACAAAATAGGGGATAGTTTTATGGCATTTTTATTAATATTTTTTATTTACTAGTAATGGCGGCGATCTGTGATTTTTATCGGTACTGCGACCTTATGGCGGACACTTCTGACACATTTTTGGGACCATTGGCATTTTTATAGAAATCAGTGCTATAAAAATGCATTGATTACTGTAAAAATGTCACTGGCAGTGAAGGGGTTAACACTAGGGGCGAGGAAGGGGTTAATTATGTTCCCTGGGTGTGTTCTAACTGAAGGGGGGTGGGACTGACTAGGGGAAATGACAGATCGCTATTCATACATTGTATGAACATGCGATCAGTCATTTCTCCCTCTCACAGGACCGGGAGCTGTGTGTTTACACACACAGCTCCTGGTTCTCGCTCTGTAACTAGTGATCGCGGGTGCCCGGCAGCAATCGTGCCCACCGGGCACGTGCCTCTGGCGGCGTGCGCGCGCCCCTAGTGGCTGAAATGCGAAATCACGTTATATTACGTGATTTTGCGCAGCCGAGCCGGCCTTCTGCCGTAAAACTGCGGCGGCTGGTCGGCAAGCGATTAATTAGTTCAAATTTGGAGCTTCTGTCCCAGCTTGGCTGTGCTGTGGGCTCATGCTGTTGTTCCTGCGGTGCAGTTCCACCCCAGATCGGCAGGTGGCAGCAGTGGAGTCAAGGTCTGGATACTTTTCCCCAGCAGCCTATCAGGAGGAGTTTCCCTCGCTGTGCATGCTGGGAGAGGGAATTTATGGGGCAGACGCCATTTTTCCTGAGTCTTCTCCTTGTGTGGTGCCCACCTTAAGGGTAGCCACTTCACGCCATGGCCTTCCGGGCCGGGGTGCGCGTGCAATGCAGAGATCTTGGCTTCGGGACCACATTGGCCCGGAGCAATTGATTTGCCACTTGGGGACTCAGTAATCGACTGGGCCCCACCTAAAGAGGTCCTGGGCTGTCCATCCTGTTGCAGGAGGCCGTACGGTGGAGAGTCTGCCTGAGGAGTACCAAGAGAGGCTGGTGTTCCAATAGGGGCCTGACCATCCATCGGGGACCAGGGGAACCGGATACTGAGAGGCTGGATGTTGGCCACCTGTTTCTACTATTAGATAATGGAAAATGGTTGTAAAGTTCATGAGAACAATGCAAGCCCCCCCAGTCCCCAACACACACACTGTATTTCTGAAATAATTATTAAAATAATTAGGATAAAAAGCGATGGGACTTTCTCCAGGCTCCCCTACATAGGAGTACGTAAGAGGAGCTAAAAAGTTGGCTCTCACTAATCTCTGTGAGTCATAAGGTACTTTCACTCATTTCTTGCTATCAGTGTCTTAAATGTCAAAAATGCTTTCATAGCCAGCATATTTTAATGTTTCCAAAATACAACATTACTGGCATCTCCTCGAATGCATCTTGACTTTTTAAACTTTGTCCAATTAGTACTTTTTATTAAGTAAATGTGGTTTCTAAGGGATTGAATGCAGAATCCCTTAATACTCCATTTATACCTGAAGCTACAAAACATGTCATTTGTTTTCTATTGTGCTCATTTTGTTCACCCCTACATGTTCAGAAACCTGTAGTAAAACACCAGTCACTCAAAAAAAGTACAGACACTCCTTTTCTGACAGATTGGTATGTTTTTTTGGCCATTTTTATTTCCATGGCCTTGAACTGGTACACTTGAAAATGCTCAATATGTATATATGTCAATGTTTTTCCAGCTCGTTGAAGATAATGGGAGTGTGCAAAAAAATCACTCATCAAAAAGTCCAACAAGTGTTATTCAACATTATAGAATGTGTTGTGACACTCAGTGACAAGGGGTGTCACAACAGTAACAAAGCTTGTTTTTCCTACTCTCATTCACCTTTACATCATTAGATTTAAAAAAAATCAAGAATACAGGTGAACTTTAAGACAATATCATTCATTAGTTATTTGTCAAAGATCATCTATTACCCAAGAACGTAACAAGGTATCAGTGGGTATACCTTTCGTCATATCATGGAAAACTATAAAAATTACTGTTAAAAATTACTATCTCAAATATTTTTAGTAAGAAATGTGTACTTTTTATTTATTGGATTTTGTATACATATAATTAGGAGCAGGGGCGGATCCAGAGTCTAGTCTCAGGAGGGGCACTACCAGAAAATGTTGCGGGCAATGGCTGGTGTTGGCGCTTCAATCATCATGGCGCCATGGTTGATATGGTGTCAGGATGATTGAAGCGCATTATTACTATAATTACATTGTAATATAAAATGTAAAAGTTCAACTCACCTTAATGCCGAATCGTGGGAGCCCTGAGCGTGTCACTTGCCACCGTTGCCTGCCACCAGATGCGGATTGTCACTTGCCATGTCACTTTGCACATCCCATGCCACCAGATGTGGATCGTCATTTGCCAATGTCGCCTGCCACAAGATGCGGATTGTCACTTGCCAGTGGCTGTGTCCCAGAGTGAGGGCGGGCAGGGAGAGATGATGTCAGAAAGGCACTACCCATCAGAATATGCAACCAAAGTAATGTTGTATTGCGGCCATCTTGGTACAACCACACTTGTCCACAGTAAGCCTAGGGTTAGAAGTCGGCAAGCGGACATCTTTATACTCCCACCGGAGTCTTGCTTTTCAAAGTTGTTTTTAACAGTAAACTCAGTTTATATAGTGAAATATAAGTTGAGTACACTGTTAAAAATAACCTTGAAAAGCAAGACTCTGGTGGGTGTATAAAGATGTCCGCTTGCCGACTTTTAACTCTAGGCTTACTGTGGACAAGTGCGGGTGTACCAAGATTGCCACGACGCAACATCACTTTAGTTGCATATTCAAATGGGTAGCGGCGGCTTCCTGACAGAACACCTGCCTGCTCGCTCAGTGACACGCCAGCCCGCTCACCAGCCTTACCACCCAGCATGATTGCTCACTCACCAGCCTGCACGTCCTCTTGCTCATTATTTTTTCGGGGGGAGCAATTGCCCTGTTGCCCCCCCTCTGGATCCGCCCCTGATTAGGAGCTGTCCTAGACTGCAAAGGCATGGTTACCAAGTACCCTCCTTTCTGCAGGACAGTCCCCCTATTTTGAAAAATTACCATTTTTACACAAAGTATCCCATCTTTTTTCTTACCATAAGAATCTTGTGCTACTCTGCAAAAGTACAAGACAGAGATTACAACTGAACTATTCTCAGAGTTCCTTATTTCTGTTACACATAATCTACCCACTTGTGCACTTGACTATTTAGGACTATTATATGTTCCTCTGCCAACCTAGCCATTAGCACACTTATATTTCCACTTATTGGATCTATCCCTCCATGCAGTCAGTGTCCCAGTGAGGTATCTCTATAAATAAGGTTGTTCCATATCAACAGTATGTATATAATGATAGAAGCTTTCACAAAATGTGGGGCACTTGGCTAGTCAAAAAGAGGTTCATCTTTGTTATAGTAAAGGTTTCCAATGCTGTTATATCTCTGGCTATATTTTCAGAGGGTTTCATACCTTAAATCAATTGTAAAGGGAAAAAAAAACGTAATAAAAATAACAAACATCTCTATGGAATTGCACAGAGCAGGCTCGATCCGCCTCTTCTCAGGTCCCCGCCTGCACTGCTGGCTCATCCTCTCTGTCCAGTGCTCACTCCTGAGCCTCACTGCTGCGTGGAATTTTGTGCGAAGGGCGTTGGCCGTGAACTTGGTATGCATACAGACAGCAGAACTTTTTCAGCCAACATACACGAAACTACATGGTTTTTCAGCTCTTTAGCGCCATCCTTTGGGCAACTTCTGCTAATGTTGTGCTATGGTTGGCATTGGTTCAGAGCATGTTTGTACTTACCTACTATCACACATTTGTTGTCGGAAATCTGAATATCCTAAGAATATGCTTCCATCCTGAATAGAGAAAACTGATGGCACCATTGCTCCTCCTGTAACTATGTAGGGACATAAAAGTATATTGTTGCCATATATTTTGAAATACCACAAATTTATTCTTGTAGACTTGTAAAGTCTCTAATAAGCATGTGTAGTGCCTGGGTACTTTATAGTACCGGTGCTAGTTAAATTTAGAGGGAGATCAGAGTGTAGTTAAACTCTGATCCAAATTGTTATGTGCAAAACAGGGTCTCTGTCTCAGCTTGGCTGTGTTTTAGGCTTATTCTGTTGCACTGGCGTGTTCTTCCACCCCCGGTGCTGCAGGTGGCAGCAGTGGAGTCAAGGTTTGGGTGCTCTTTCCCAGCAGCCAATCAGGAGGGTTTGGCCTCGCTGTGCATGCTGGGAGGGGTATTTTATGAGGCAGACATCATTGGTTCTGGGTCTTCTTCTTAGAGTGTGGCACCCACCTTTAGGGTGACCACATCACAGCGCCTCTGCGTTATGGCCTACCAGGCCGGGGCGTGCGTGCTACGCGGTGTTCCTGGTTCCGGGACCATGTTGGCCCGGAGCATCTGAACAGCGACGGAGACCCAGTGAGCGACTGGGTTCCCACCTTTGAGGATCCCAAGCTGTATTGCTGTTCAGTGGGGAGTCCATCTGAGGAGCGCCATTGAGAGGCTGGCGATCCAAAAGGGCCTCGACAAACCACCGGGGATCAAGGTAGCCGGACACTGAAGGACACTGAAGGATTGATCACCTGTCAGTCGTAAGTTGAAGTAGATCCAGGTGTAATTCATCTAAGGAGGATTATCTCCGTAACTAGGGCCGGCCCTATGATGGGACCGGGTGGTACCATGGGTACCAGGCAGCACTTTTAGGGGGGCAGCATACTGATGCCCGCCAGCCCGTTCCGCCAGCTCCGCTACCCAAATAAAATTGATGTCCTTTTTTTCGCACAAATAGAGCTTTCTTTTGGTGATATTTGATCACCTCTGCGGTTTTTATTTTTTGTGCTATAAATATATATATTTAACGTTTTGCTATAATAAATATCCCCAAAAGTTTGAAAAATAAACTATTTTCTTCAGTTAAGGCTAATATCTATTCTTCTACATATTTTTGGTACCACAAAAACCCCACAATTAGCGTACATTGATTAGTTTGCGCAAAAGACATTGTGGCCGCCGGCAATTCACAGGTCCCTTTATACTCCTGGATACCTGTATAGAGCCATGGCAGGTCCTTTTTATACGCCTATATGCATGTATAGAGCCATGACAGGCCCTCTTTATACATCTATAGAGCCATGACAGGCCCTCGTTATATACATGTATAGAGCCATGACAGGTCCTCTTTATACTCCTATATACATTTATAGAGCCATGACAGGTCCTCTTTATACTCCTATATACATTTATAGAGCATGGCAGGTCCTCTTTATATTCCTTTACATGTAAAGAGTCTCGACAGGTCCTCTATATACATGTATAGAGCCATGACGGGTCCTCTTTATACTTCTTTATACATGTATAGAGCCATAACAGGTTCTCTTTATACATCTATAGAGCCATGACAGGCCCTCGTTATACTCCTTTATACATGTATAGAGCCATGTCAAGTACTCTTTATAGTCCTATCTACATTTATAGAGCCATGACAGGTCCTCTTGATATTCCTTTACATGTAAAGAGTAATGATAGGTCCTCTATATACATGTATAGAGCCATGACAGGTCCTCTTTATACTCCTTTATACATGTATAGAGCCATGACGGGTCCCCTTTAGTTATCATGATATAAAATAATGAATGTGGGGGCCTTTTGGTTGGTGTGATTTTTTTTTCTGGGGGGGGGGGGCAGCGTTTCATTCTTAGTCCCAGGCAGCACAATGTCTTGGGCCAGCACTGTCCGTAACTACAAATCAGAGAGGGCCTGTGGCAGAGGTGTCTCTCTGAAGATCACCAAGGAGGGTCTGTGGCAGAGACTTTTCCTCAAGTTCACCAAGGAGGGTCTGTGTCAGGGACTGTATCCTACAAATGTTCGAGTGATACTCCGGCTGCCAGGTCAGTGAGAGAGACCTGTCTGGGTATGCTAAACCCACTCTGGCAGGAGTAGCTCACAAAAGTGTTACGCTTGGGAGCAAGACTGTTTTCCAACCATCACTCCTGAATCTGCTGTTCTCCTTTCTTCTTCAACTTTACTTTCCTCACCACAAGTTTATTGTTTTTACCCAGCTGGGTAATAGAGAGCACAGCAAAGAGCACCTGTTGTGGACATTCCTTTATTATGCAATACGCATTATTCACCCCTAGGAATTTGGAGGAGCCATGAGGTAAATGTGCCTCCCAAAACAACCAGCAGCTCCTCCGGGGGTAGTGCTACACATGCAGTGGAGCCTCCGAAATGCAAAAATAGGCAGTTATAAAAACAATTGTGTTTAAGTAAATTAGGGATGGTTTATATATGTCTGGTTTCTAATGTCGTTAGAAGATTTCCCCTGTAAAATCCTCAAACAGGACACACAGCAACATAATACCTAATTCTGCTTTAAAATTAATCTTATTAGGTTCAGAAGTAAATTGCATCTAAAATGTATTGCCCTTTTCCAGTCCTTAGATGTGATAGCTGCATTAGTTTCCCAGTTAAATGTTTCCTCTATTTTCCCCTGGTGGTCCTGTCAGTAACATGCGTTCTGTTCTAGGGTGACAATGCTCACTCACCACGCTGTATTTTTATAGAAGCAAAATTGTTACTCTAGGTTGCTCTCTTGATTTGGTCTACAAACATCTCCCCTCTCATCTCCATTACATAGGGATGATGTTCCCGTCGTTCACAAAAACTGGGAAGCTGGAAAGTTAGTAAGATTGTTTGTTTTATATTTCATTTCAGTGCACAGGAAGCTACAAGCTACAAGGACACACTATTTATAGGAACACCGACAGGTATTTTTCTGTATTTGCAGAATGTGATAAATAAAAATGAATGCAGCCACCACATCTAAGGACGAGTAAACTGCAATATATTACATTTTTGTTATTAGGTTTAAATATAGTACTTAAAATAATGCTTACATTGTATATTATAGAACAGAACAGAATAAACTGAAGTCTCTAAAGGAATATAGAACAGAATAAGGTATGTTCTAGTTTGTACAACTATTCCAATTGTTTTTTTGTCCCCAAAAAACATGTTCATAATAAAACAACATTGACTCCTACAACTAGCTAATATTGTGTATGGAAAAATGGGTTGTCTGAGAGCTGTAATATGTACTGAGATGAGCAGAAATATATTGTTTAGTTTATATTTGAAGATAATAGCTATAAATCACTACAGTGAACTATGCAGCCCGGGTAGATAGAAGACAGATATTCAGTGTGATGTAGATTGTTTATATAAGGGGATGAGTTATAAACAATAGAAATGATTTCAGGGAGTCTGGCCTCCTGTACTGGCATTCTCTTTAGCTGCGTCTCTTAACCCTTAATGCATTCAGCAGATTACAATATTGCCAATGGCAGCTTGAAAACTTTTTAAAGGCATGTGACCTAATAAGGCTTTCTTTAATTCAGCTACTGTTAGCTGTGGCATATGCCCTGTTATTCAGAGAAGGTACATCCTGCATTCATTGATCCTTCACTGGCATGAAATAGTTCAAATGTTTGGTTGAGAGAAAAGTAGAAAAGACTGATATTCCTAAAGTTATATAGTAAGCAGACCCTTCAGACAAAGTCCAAGACCTGGTGAGTCACTGATGCCTACAATACCCTTTTTTCCTATACAAATCACCACCTACAGGTATACGTGGACATGCAAACTTATGAGCTGCACAACAGGCTTCAGCCATGTGTAAAATCTTATTGACTAGGGGCCGGATTCAGATAGATTCGTGTATCTATCTGCCGGCGTAACGTATCTCCGATACGTTATGCCGCTGTAACTTTGGGCGCAAGTTCTGTATTCAGAAAGAACTCGCGCCCTTAGTTACGGCAGCGTAACGTATGTGTGGCGGCGTAAGCCCGCCTAATTCAAATGGGGATGTTGGGGGCGTGTTTTATTTAAATTTTACTGGACCCCGCGTTTTTTTTACGTTTTTTGAATATCCCAGTGTGCATTGCTCCAAATTACGTCGCAAGGACGTATTGGATTCAACGTGAACGTAAATGACGTACAGCCGTATTCACGAACGACTTACGCAAACGATGTAAACATTTCAAAACTTGGCGCGGGAACGACGGGCATAATTAACATTAGCTATGCCTCATATAGCAGGGGTAACTATACGCTGAAAAAAGCCAAACGTAAACGACGTAAAAAAAAATCGCCGGCGGGACATACGTTTCTGAATTTGCGTACCTAGCTCATTTGCATATTCCTTGCTTAACTATACGGAAGTGCCACCTAGCGGCCAGCGTGATTATGCATCCTAAGATACGACGGTGTAAGACACTTACACCAGTCGGATCTTAGGGATATCTATGCGTAACTGATTCTCTGAATCAGGTGCATAGATACGACCGACCGACCGAATTTAAGATGGGATAAAATCTGATGGAATTTTCTATCGGAATTCTGTTCAAGCTGTCTTGCATACACACTGTCCAACCTAATTCTGACCGTCTAAAATGCGGTGATGTAAAACACTATGACGAGCCGAGAAAAATAAAGTTCAATGCTTCCGAGCATGCGTCTACATTATTATGAGCATGAGTGATTTTTTCTCCGTCGGAGTTCCACACAGATGATCGTAATTTCCAAAAGGGTTCACATACTTTTTATTGCAACTGTACATTTACCATAAGATTACACCATGAGCCATAGAAGATTTCCACAGGTATCTCTGATAAAATAAGGTGTAGATGATGTGCAAAACATTCAGCCCATTGAATATACATTTTATACATCATTGGTGCACATGAGCTATCTGCTGAAATCATTCGTGTGCCACACTCTGCTCAGATCATCGTCAAAACCTGTAAGAAGTGCAGATTTCAGCCAACAAGCTTTTTACAGTTGCAATAAAAAGTATGTGAACCCTTTTGGAATGATATGGATTTCTGCACAAATTGGTCATAAAATGTGATCTGATCTTCATCTAAGTCACAACAATAGACAATCACAGTCTGCTTAAACTAATAACACACAAAGAATGAAATGTTACCGTGTTTTTATTGAACACACCATGTAAACATTCACAGTGCATGTGGCAAAAGTATGTGAACCCTTGGATTTAATAACTGGTTGAACCTCCTTTGGCAGCAATAACTTCAATTCATTGAGCAGTCTGCGCTGCGCTCTTGCAGTCATCTTTACAGGGCAGCCACTCCTAGGGAGAGTAGCAGCTGTGTTGAACTTTCTCCATTTTATAGACAATTTGTCTTACCGTGGACTGATGAACAGCAAGGCTTTTGGAGATACTTTTATAACCCATTCCAGCTTTATGCAAGTCAACAATTCTTAATCTTAGGTCTTCTGAGAGCTCTTTTGTGCGAGGCATCATTCACATCAGGCAAAGCTACTTGTGAGAAGCAAACCCAGAACTGGTGTGTGTTTTTTTTTATAGGGCAGGGCAGCTGTAACAAACACCTCCAATCTCATCTCATTGATTGGACTCCAGTTGGCTGACACATCACTCCAATTAGCTCTTGGAGATGTCGTTAGTCTAGGGGTTCACATACTTTTTCCACATGCACTATGAATGTTTACATGGTGTGTTCAATAAAAACATTGTAACATTTAATTCTTTGTGGGTTTTTAGTTTAAGCAGACTGTTATTGTCTATTGTTGTGACTTAGATGAAGATCAGATCACATTTTATGACCAATTTGTGCAGAAATCCATATCATTCCAAAAGGGTTCACATACTTTTTATTGCAACTGTATATGTATATGTATGGTTGGTTACCTGTATACATGAGCACATCTAAAATAATTTATACCCTGTACTGATTTATATTGCCAGCTGCTTCTAAAAGGTGTAAACATGTACACAGTTTTGATCTGTGCAAAGCCACAGGTACAAGTGCTACAGAGACCCTGTAGATTTCTTTAAGGCCGCATACACACGTCCGGTCCAAACCGATGAAAACGGACTGAAGTTCAGTTTCATCGGTCCAAACTGACCATGTGTACGGCCCATCGGTCTGTTGTCCTTCGGACAAAAATGAGAGAACTTGCTTTAAAATCGAACCGATGGACGGCTGACCATCGGTCAAAACCGATGGTTAGTACACAAAAGCATCGGTTTAAAACCTGCGCATGCTCAGAATCAAGTCGACGCATGCTTGGAAGCATTGAACTTCGTTTTTTTCAGCACATCGTGTGTTTTACGTCACCGCGTTCTGACCCGATTGGTTTTTGAACTGATGGTGTGTACGCACATCAGACCATCAGTCTGCTTCAGCGGTGAACCGATGAAAACGGTCCGTCGGACCATTCTCATCGGATGGACTGGTCGTGTGTACGCGGCCTAAGGCGGCTACAGGTGCCAATCACATAGGGCTAGTACTGGATGCAAAAAGATGCAGAATTTTTTTTTTTGTTTGTTTAAACAGCCCTGTGTGCATGACACCAAAAAGGGTCTATGAAATCTCTTTTGTAGAGTATTTGTGCATATGTAAAAAATATTTACCTTGACCACATCCCTGCCTAGGGATTGGAAGTAAATTTAGCTAAACTGATTTTAGAGCAAAAAATACTGATTTTATCTAAGCAGAAACTTCAAAGTTTGTTCATTGAGCTGACATTGAAATTAGGTGATTTAGAGGGTGTGTTTTGGTGCATTTATGGTAGGGTAGCTTGGTTTAGCATTTATATTTGTGTTGTTTTCCTTTTTTATGTCTTTGATCTTTTTTTGTCATTTAAAATTTTCTCTGTTTTTTTACGTGTTTGTTTCATTCTTTCAAAACAAGTAAAATAAGCTAATGATTAGCCACAGTTTTTGGCCCAGTACAGTTTCAGGACAATAGAAAATTGTTTCTGTAATCTTCCAGAGCCATTTTAAGCTGACTGTACACGTAAAAACCAATAAACTACCTTACGAGAACAACTGACAGCGATACCACCCTGCAATCCTGTTTGTCAGTGCTCCGCTCTAAGCCCCTGGAAGCCATTGGTATCGAACAGTCAAAGGAGCCAACAAGCTTCATAGGTTAAAATCCAATCCTCTTTATTAAAAACATTGTTTGCCAGCTCCTTTTGACTGTAATAAACTACCCTAATTTCACTTTGCCAATTGACATCAATTAATTTTGCTAGGAAAAAAAAAACTTAGTTCTGTCCCTTTTGTCCACATCTTTCTGCAATATACTGAAGCCATCTAAAGCCAACTGCAAACTTGAAAACAAAAACTACCTTTGCCAGATTTTCTTATAGTGTATACCCAGCTTTACTAATATGTGTCCAACTTCCTGTGTACCTACTTCAGCTACCATCTATGCTTGCCTGCCACCCGACCTGGCCTTGGTTAGTTTCCTGGATTCCCTACTATCTCCTGTTGTTGTATTCTACACATGCTAGTGGTCTCAGCATTCTAAGCTGGGCATACCTGGAGGCCGTGACCTAGTTCCACTTTGCTGCAAGCCCACCCCCACAATGCCACGTACACACGATCGGTTCATCCGATGAAAACTGATTTTTGCAACAGATATTCGATGAAGCTGACTTTTATCAGTCTTGCCTACACACCATCAGTTAAAAATCCGATCGTGTCCAACGCGGTGACGTAAAACACAACGACGTGCAGAGAAAAATTAAGTTCAATGCTTCCGAGCATGGGTCGACTTGATTCTGAGCATGCATGGATTTTTGACCGATGGATTTCCCCACAGATGATCATTTTTTTCTATCGTTTTTTTTAACCATCAGAAGATTTTAAAACAGGTTCTATTTTTTTTCACCGATAGGAAAAAAAACGATGGGGCCCACACACGATCGATTCGTCTGATGAAAACGGTCCATCAGACTGTTTTCATCAGACGAACCGATCGTGTGTACAGGGCATTAGACTCCACGCCACGGAGAACCCTGGGTTGGCGATCTACAAGGGCTCACTACCACTGAAACCTGAATTTTTTAGATTTTTTAGTTAAATACCGCAAAAAGGGATAGTGAATTGACATTTTCAATATTGCATGTGATATTTGGAAAAAAAGTGTCACGTGACCCAAATATCACATGCTAAATCCTTTAGTGAACTGAGCCCACTGTTCTCCTTTTTACATACTCTATAATATAAAATTATATAATAATTACCACCAGGTCTTTGCAGTTGCTAATGTAGACAAAACTGATAAAAGAAGGCAGTGAATAATTCAACTTGTGGGTAACAACAAAAGAAACTGAAATATCAGCTTTAAGTGGACTGAGCCTTCCAACCCTTACAGATGGTATATATTTCCCCTTTAACATGATGCCTGACATGAGAGCATCCTCCAAGCCGGCCATGTATCAAAGCACTGCTCCTTGTTCTGGAATGTCGGATGTACTACAGCTTTAATCATGATATGCTTAGAGGAGAACTTTATGATACATACACCCTTTGCATATCTCGGCTCTATTTCTGGTTGAAAGATTCAGCTATAATGTTTCATGACATTGGGAACTGACACCACTTTGCTGTATACTACACTGTAAGTTACAGTTACATACTAAATATTTAAAGACCCTCATTCAAAATAGTTTTCTGTTAGAAATTGATAATAGTGGTGTGTGCATGGTGTATGGACCTAGACTAGGGTGACCAGACATCACTGATTTCAGGGGACAGTTCCCGGATTGAGGATACTGCCCCCTGGACCAAGTCTGTCCCCAGTTTTGTCCCGGATTGGATTTGAACAGGGGCTGGGGCAATTTCCTACTAACTTAGGGGGTGTATTTTTTTCCATTATTTGTGCCCCTTTCTGATGATCATGTGCTGGTCGGAGCGGAGGGAATATTTCTCCAGTTGCGGGTGCATGCCCATTCAGCTCCACACACATGTTCTACCTTGGCTCAAGTCCTGGCCAGCCGCCTGCCTGTTTATCTCCTTGCCTTCCCTGGCAAAGTGATATTCCCCCACACCCCACCCAGTAGTAGCCGGGGCCCGGAGAGTAAGACTTGACAGGCTGTGAGGCGGGTCAGAGAGTCGCTGATTGCCGCCATTACTAGTAAAAAAAAATATGTCCCCGGATTTCATTTTAAAAATCTGGCCACCTTAACCTAGACAGGTTGAGACAATTTATCAAGTCAGACTAATAAATACCATGGCAATGTTACTGATCAGCATTTAAAGGAAGTGTGTGTGTGTGTATGTGTATATACAGTTGTTAAAGGGCCAGCAGTTATAAATTACAGCTACGCTCATATAAAGTAAAGCTTTCAAATGCAGGCTTCAAAACAGACATTATACAAGCTTCACAGAGCAAAAACTAGTGTGGAATTTCAGAAAAGTTGTATTACCTTTTGTGAAATAAAGCATTTACTGTTTAGAGAGTAACATCAATCATAGCAAATAAGAATAGTGGCAACCATACAGATTTATAGAACAGGGCAGCCAAATCCACAAGTTGAATGTCAGGATAAGTATTTTAGTCAGTGAACAAGTGTTGCTTCTTGACAAAGGGGAGTGAACAATTATCCTGATGGTAGTACCCCTTTCAGTTATAGTTTTAAGTAATGCAGAACTCCAAATTAAGGCAGGTCATAGATGATAGGATTGTAGGAAAGAAAATCACTAGATTCCCCTATTAACACAGTCAGTGTGGATGGGGGAAATCGCTCCGACTGAGCTATTGTGTTTATCCAGCAGGGGGGCGGGGGAGCTGTCCTGGCCGGGAGAACACAGGGATAAGTGCTAGCGGCTATAGCCGCTGGCAACAACCGCATTCTAAAAATCTAACATGCTGGTTGTACCCAAAATCGATCGATGAATCGACTTGGGTACAATCAGCCTGCCCATACAATTTTTCTAATCTCTGACGGTTTAGCATTGTCTATGGCCAGCTTAAGCAACACAAACCTCTGGGCTCCATTACAGCTACATGGGTGCTTCCACTTGTTTTACACAGTGACTGCTATGAAAGCTATCAGATACAAAAACAAAGTTAGGAAAATTACACAGAGCACCTCTTCATGTTGCATCTAGACACTGGGGTAGATTCAAGAAGCAATAGCGCCTGTGTAACCATAGGTTACACAGCGCAATTGCTTACTTGCCCCGGCGTAACGAGTGCTCCTGATTCAGGAACCTCGTTACGCCGACTGCAGCCTAAGATCTGCGTGGCATAAGGCTCTTATGCCCGCATATCTTAGGCTGCATTCTTGCGTTGGCCGCTAGGTGGCGTTCCCGTTGTGCTCAGCGTATAGTATGCAAATTGCATACTAACACCGATTCACAACGTTGCGCGAGGCCTGCGTACGCAATTTACGTCGTTTACGGCGGTTTTCGCGCAAGGCTGCCCCTGCTATTAGCAGGGGCAGCCCATGTTACGTATACCCGTCGTTCCCGCGTCGTAAAATTTGAATTTTACGTAGTTTGCGTAAGTGAATCGTGAATGGCGCTAAACGCCATTCAAGTTTCCCGACAGAGCATGCGCTCTACGATCGGCGCGGGAACGCGCCTAATTTAAATGATTCCCGCCACCTACGGGATCATTTAAATTACGCGCTCTTGCGCCGGGCATTTTGCCGGCGCGCCCGCGCAATTTACGGAGCTTCTGCTCCGTGAATCGAGGGCAGCGCAAAAAAATTGCGGGGGCGCAGGGCAAAAACGTTGCCCTGCGCCTCCGCAAAAAAAGCGCAATTATACCTGAATCCGGCCCAGTGTAATAATAATACAACCCCTTGCACATTTTTCACACATAAGGAGCCAGAGCTAGTTTTAACACATTACCATGGTCGTATCTTTCACAATTTGTAGAGCTGATCCTGTGTGTACATATAGACAGCAGAGATTGTGAGTATGATATCTTGTTTTAAGAAAAATAGAACACACTGTGCTGCAGGCATAATTTATAGGGCACAGTTAAGTAAATAGAAAGGGATAATTTCAAGGTGACTGATACTCTCCATGTGTGTGCAGCATACTCATGTACCAGATGTATATCGCATTGACCATTTCCTGAGTGTGTCATAAATGATTTTCTCTACTGCTGGTTTAAGAGCTCCATCAGATTTCATAATTTACTAAAGAAAAACAAAAAGAATATAAAATGTAGTAGACCTTGTCTTGACTAGCACAGATGAGATAAATTAAAGTTGTTTTAGTACAATGTAACTTATCAAATACACATTAAGATGTACTGCTGTGCCAGAACCTCATGGCTCTGTTTAATTAATGGGATAAAAACACAGGGCCAGATTCACAAAAGGGATACGACGGCGTATCTGCTGATACGCCGTCGTATCCCTGTTTCTATTTATGCGACTAATTCATAGAATCAGTTACACATAGATAGCCCTAAGATCCGACAGGTGTAATAGTTTTACACTGTCAGATCTTAGGATGCAGTACCCCGGCCGCCGCTGGGGGGAGTTTGCGTCGTAAACCAGCGTCGGGTACGCAAATTAGCAGTTACGGCGATCCACGAAACTTTTTCCCGTCGTTACGTCGTCGCAAGTGTTAGTTTGCCGTCGCAAAGATAGGGCACCTTTTACAAAGTGTAAAATTACTACACCATGTAAAAGTATACCCGTCTTTCCCGCGTCGCTTTTGAATTTTTTTTTCTTTTTTTTTTCCCGGCGCAAGTCTTTTTTTCACGTCGCGATTCACAAAACGTCGGCGCGTCGTAATTTTGCGCAAAGCACGTTGGGAAATTTGCGTCGGGAGCATGCGCAGTACGTCCGGCACGGGAGCGCGCCTAATTTAAATGATACCTGCCCCATTTGAATTGGCCCGCCTTGCGCCGGACGGATTTAGGATACACCGCCGCAAATTTCCAGGTAAGTGCTTTGTGGATCGGGCACTTAGACAGAAAATTTGCGGCGGTTTAACCTAAATCGGTTACGTTACGCTGCGCCCGGGCTACGTGAATCTGGCCCACAAAGTGCAATGCTTATGGAAAGCTTGACTTCCCAGATGTATACAGAGCAGCCAACATCAATTTCAATCTGGTGTGAACTAAAAAGCAAGATTTTATCAAATAAGTCATACTTACCTGTACCTATTTTCCAATATGGCCTAGAAAGGCAGCAGTACGCTAATAGATTTTAAGGCCTACCTCGCTGTTCTTTGTAAACACAAATGTAATTTTGTTAAAAAAAAAATGTTTTATACTGAAACAATGTCATGTTGTTGGGATATCCATGGACAATACAAATGTGGGAATAGATGTGTCCGGTTTTCAGGAATGGGGACAATCTCCTCTGAATGTGATGCCATGGGGAGATACTACTATGTAGGAGATTGGATACTTTGGAGTAATCAGAAGACATCCTGGGAAGATGTTGATAAGAATAAAATAATTGTATTGCATTAATGGCTGAAGTTATGTGCCAAGATGGGGAAGTGTGAGACAAGGATTGCGGTTCACCAATAGTCATTAACTATGGACAATATTTCAAAGAATTAAGTCACCGATCGCAAGCAAGATTAATAAGGCCCCCCCACAGGATTTATCAGAATACTCTACTCCAGCCTGTTCCAACCAGGGTGCCTTTGCAAAATTCCTAAAAATTGTCCCAAAAATTGTATACAAGCCAGCAGGTGACTTATGCCTTTGTTTTAGTTGCACAAAGCCACAGGTTTCTATTGTGTAATATGAATTATGTAAAACTATTAGTTACATTTTTTCCATTTTAGAATGGGGTGCCCCAAGATTGTGCATCATTTTAAAGGGTGCCTTGATGGAAAAAGGGTTGAGAAACACTGCTCTACTCTACTCTAATCAGAGGTACTAATTGTGAGCAAATAGTACTAAGGAAGCATAGAGGCCATCATGCTGATCCATCAGCTTCAGTACAGTCTAAGTCACTGACAATGACCAAGTACAAGGATTAGTAGTCAGAAAATTATTATCCAAAAAAATGATATCCAAAGTAACCACATACCTACCTATATAGTCAATACAGGCTTCCTTTAGGGGCTAACCAGCATTGGGAGTATATGGGTAGTTTGCACATCCTTATAAAGATGACCGCTGGAAAGATTACCCAGTAACTTGACCAGATTTATCCATTTAGAAGGTCACAGTGTCAATTTAGAACATGCTTACGGAATTGTTTCCCACACATGATCTAGGAACACCTTAATATTCCCTAGGAAGTGCACTGCAATTCGGATAAAGTGGCCTGAAATGATAATGATGATAATTATTCTTCTCTTGCTTCACCCTGAAATCTTTGTGAGGGTGGTGCTAAGAATTAAAACAGAAGCGTAACAGTTGTCTTTTGTTCATCCATCCACTGTCAACTTCCACTCGCTGGGAACACCTGCTCACTAAGCAATAAATCATATAGCTACAACTCAATTCATAAAACAAGAAGACACAACCAGAAAAATGACTGTGTAATGATCACTGGAGCCAGACATGCTGATTGCAGAACCCAAGAAACCTCTCACCTTCTGGGATTTTTAAGTACTGAAGTCTCCTAGAATTTATAGAGAACGGTACTAAACACAAACAGCATCCATCCCTGGATTGGGAGAGGTCTGAGGGGGAAAAGGGAAGCTTTTAGCAAGTCCAATACTTCTCTGTACAGCACTGGTGTATGAAAGATATTTCGGCATACCAAAACTTATAGAGGCTGAGCAAGAGCAGTAGAAGACCATGTCAAGTTCCACTCTTGTCATCTTAGAACAGGAAAATGAGGCTACAGTAGTCATGGTATTACCATAACTGGATAAAAGGAAACTGGAGCAAAAATTTACTTTAATAAACCTCAGTTTTCATCAGTTTTTTTCATACACAGCATAAATGTGTCCTGTCTTCCATCAATGTTCCATGCTGCTGAAGGGCATAGGGAAAGTTTTCTTGGCTTACTGCAGTCTTCCTAATGCCAAGTTGCCAACAGAGCATTATTTAAAGCCTGAGTACTGTTGGTTACCATGTGCATCTAATAAAGTGGCAGCAGAGATTACAACATCTGGTATCAATCAGGGTGCCTAATGTCAGTTGTTTTAATGCCATTATGAAGTTCTATCTGGACCCAAAGCAGGATTCTCCACTGATAAGTTAAAGGACCTCTGTTTTCTACTGCATTTTTCCAGCAAGATCTTACTACCATATTTATGGTTTTGCTGCAGAATTATTAATTGGGGCTTAAGGTAGAATTAAGAGGTAATTTGGGCCACCAAGATTTAATTGGTTATCCAATGGTTTAGGGTTTAGCAGCTTAAATGGGGAGTGGTTAGACCTTTATGGTTGGCAACGATTTTGGGGAAGTAGCTTTAGTTTCAGTGATTTGCACCTTCTTCAGACATATTTTTCATGTTTGGCTTCAGAGGGAGCCAACTAAGAGTACTTGAGCATAGCGCGAACATATTACAAAAAGTATCTGTAGGAATTAACAGTTGAAAGGCTCAAAGGCTAGAAACAGGGCCAACCAAATATGAAAATATCCATGACTCAGGGAAAGAAGCCAAGGATCAACCTTGTTGACACCATCAGGGGTCAGGCTCGAAGACCAATTGCTACAGCAGTTGCAGGACTACCACTGACCAGCAAGATAGGTACACAGGCCTGGCAGATGACACAGGCTCATCTGAGGTGCGGAGTCTAAGTGCTAACCGGTGTTCACCAGAGTTCCTGATGGTGGAGATGGATTTTGCTGCGTGTTAGCACCAGGTCGCGGTCCTCAGGATCACCCCACCAGGAGGTGAGCAAGCCGGGGTTTAGTAGCGGATGAGCAGGTAAGGATCAAACAGAAGCGTGGTCAGTAAACAAGCCAAAAGGTCGGTAATGAGTAATTGCAGGTTGGGATCAGGCAGAAGAGTAGTCCAGGAACAAGCCAAGGGTCGATAACGAGCAGTAGAAAATATGGACAGCAGCAGGGAAGACAGGAGCGAGATACAGGCTGGAGATAGCACAATATTCTGGCAAGGAGGAAGTGCAGAGATATGGCTTATATCAGAAAGTTTGTGGGAGGAGCAAAGAGTTCAAGGTTCAGCTGAAATCAAGGTACAAGGCAGGGTTGTCTAAAGGATCTGACAAGGCGCTGTCCAGCATCTCAGATAGCTCAGTGAGAAGGTTCATTGCCAGATACAGCTGAGGTCCCAGGTGCAAGTCCAGGTCCAGTGACAGTACTCCCCTCCTCCCAGGACGTCCACTGGACGTCTTAGGGCCCAGTTTGTGAGGGAACCTCTGGTGGAATTCTCTTGTTAATCTAGGAGCATGAACATTCTGCTCAGGCTCCCAAGAAATTTCCTCTGGCCCGTATCCTTCCCATTGAACCAGATATTGCAATTTGTTCCTATAGATCGTGGAATCAAGAATTTTCTCCACCACATATTCTTCTTCCCCCTGTACCTCAACAGGTGGAGGGGGTGGAATAATTATTCCATAAAAAGTATTTTCGTGAAATGGTTAGAGTAGCGATATGTGAAACACTGGGTGAATCTTCATACTGGCTGGAAGTTTTAGGCGAAAGGCAACTGGGTTGATCTGGGCCAAGATCTGGAAAGGTCCCACAAACTTTTGTCCCAACTTTGCAGATGGAACATGAACCTTCAGATTTTTAGTAGATAACCAAACTTGATCGCCCACATGAAAGGTAGGAAGTGCTCTGCGATGTCTATCTCCAGCCTTCTTGTAACTTTCCTGAGCTTCCCTCAAAGTCTCGATCAATTTCTCCTAGATCTCCTGTAAAGCAGTTAGTCTGTTGGTAACAGCAGGAATTGGAGTTGAGATAGGGAGATCAGGGATAAAAGCTGGATGATGCCCGGTATTTGGGAAAAAAGGGGTCTGAGAGGTGGAGCTATGTGTAGAATTGTTATAAGCAAACTCCGCCTTAGGAAGATAGTCCACCCAGTCATCCTGAAGATAACTAACAAAACATCGAAGGTACTGCTCTAACGTTTGATTGTTTATCTCGGTCTGACCATTAGACTAAGGATGAAAAGCAGAAGATAGATTAATTGTTACTCCTAGAGCTGGACAAAAGCTTTTCCAAAATTTTGAGGTGAACTGTACTCCTCTGTCAGAAACTACATATTCTGGAATTCCATGTAGTCTAAAGACTTCTCAAACCATCAACTCTGCAGTTTGTTCTGCAGAGGGTACCCTCTTGACAGGTATAAAGTGAGCCATCTTAGTGAAGCGGTCAATAACAACCAAGATAGTGGTCATTTCTTTAGAGGGGGGTAAATCAACCACAGAGTCCATAGAAATTGATCCCCATGGTCTTGATAGGATAGGGAGTGGCTGGAGCAACCCCAAAGGAGAAGCTTGGGGTGTCTTATTGCGAGCACAGACCAGGCACGAGCCTACATAACTTTTGACATCTCTTTTGTACCCAGGCCACCAAAAGGAACGGGATAAAAGTTCTTCCGTCTTAGAAACTCCAAAATGTCCAGCAAGTTTAGAGTCATAAACCAACTTGAGGACTTCAACCCGAGCAACTTCAAGTATATTGAGGCGATGTGCTTGAGTCCAGAAGCCATTTTTGTACTTAACCACTTCCATACCGGGCAATTACGCACCTTCCTGCCCAAGCCAATTTTCAGCTTTCAGCGCTGTCACACTTTGAATGACAATTGCGCGATCGTGCTACACTGTACCCAAACAATTTTTTATCATTTTGTTTCCACAAATAGAGCTTTCTTTTGGTGGTATTTGATCATCTCTGCGGTTTTTATTTTTTGCGCTATAAACAAAAGAAGAGCGACAATTTAAAAAAAACCACAATATTTTTTACTTTTTTATTTAAACATATTTTTGGTAAAAAAAAAATCGCAATAATCATATATTGATTGGTTTGCGCAAAAGTTATAGCATCTACAAAATAGGTGATAGATTTATGGCATTTTTATTTTATTATTTTTTTTACTAGTATTGGCGGCGATTTGAGATTTTTTTTACTGTCACCGTGACATTGCGGCGAACACATCGGACACTTTTGACACATTTTTGGGACCATTCACATTTATACAGCGATTAATGCTATAAATATGCATTGATTACTGTGTAAATGTGACTGGCAGGGAAGGGGTTAACCACTAGGGGGCGTTGAAGGGGTTAATATGTTCCCTAAGATGTGTTATAACTGTAGGGGGGAGGGGACTCTCAAGGGGAGGAGACCGATGTGTGTTCCTCTGTACTGGGAACACACATTGGTCTCCTCACCGCTGACAGGAGGTGGATCTGTGTGTTTACACACACAGATCCACACTCCTGCCGTGATTACCGACAATCGCGGGCACCCGGCGGCAATCGCGCCGGGTCACGAGCGTCGCTGCGGGCACGCGCGCGCCCTAGATCGCCGGGAACGCAGGACGTCATATGACATCCACCCGGATCGAGGAGGGGTTCCTGCCGCCGTCATTTTACAATGACGCGGTAGGGATGTGGTTAAGGATGATGTCCATAGGAGGATCCTTGAGGAGACTCAAGAATGCTTTAGAACTTGTGGCACCTAGAAAGTTCTTTTGAGGCACGACTGTGTATTGAGAGTTGTCTTCCTGGAGAGGCCCAGACAACATTTGTGATAAGGCATCAGCCTTACCATTCCTTGACCCACGTCGATATAAGATAATAAAATTTAACCTGGAAAAGAACAATGACCAACGTGCTTGTCTAGAAGACAATCTCTTGGCAGAACGAATGAATTGCAGATTCTTATGATCTGTGAGAACGGTTACAGGATGCTTAGCGCCTTCCAGCAAATGCCTCCATTCAGAAAACACTTCCTTAATTGCCAGTAACTCCTTATTCCCAATGTCATAATTTCTTTTGGCTGAAGACATTAAACGAGAGAAATAAGCACAAGGATAAAGCTGCATCTTTTCATCACGTCGTTGAGAGAGGATAGCTCCCACAACAGAGTCTGAAGCATCCACTTCCACTATAAAAGGTAATTCAGGATTGGGATGTACCAATACTGGTGCAGAAGCAGTGGCGGTGCGTTCTCGCTTCTACACCACCACTGAATACAATACATAGATTCGTGCATTGCATGAATCCATGTATTGTCCCTGCCACCCACCATTTAGATGGCCGGCCTCCTGGTGAGCGCCGGCCATCTGAATAACAGCAGCTGGTTGGCTTTGGAAGTGCTGGCTCTGATAGGCTTTTCGATTACAATCCGAGGGCTGTAATCGGCTTCCAAATAGTTAACCAGGGGACGCACGGGGGGTGCGTTCCCTGGTTAACACTGACAGGCGTCTCAGCCAATCAGGTTCTCCGGTTCTGGTTACCGGTAACCTGATTGGCTGAAGCGTCATTGAGGGCGGGAGAAGACATCGAGGGACGGTGGAAGGAGGATGGCTGACCCCAGAAAGATAAGTGCTGGGCAGGGGGGGAAGGGGCAATCTGGCAACATGTTACAGGGCACAGTGACGACAATTGATGGCACAGTGGGTGTGTTTGGCATGGCACAGTGGTGACAATTGATGAGCACAGTGGTGACAATTGATGGCACAGTGGGAACAATTGATGGCACAGTGGCTGCGTTTGATGGCATGACACAGTGGCTGCGTTTGGCATGGCACAGTGGCGACAATTGATGGGCACAGTGGTGACAATTGATGGCACAGTGGTGACAATTAATGGGCACAGTGGCGACAATTGATTGCACAGTGGCTGCGTTTGATGGCATGGCACAGTGGTGACAATTGATGGCACAGTGGCGACAATTGATGGCACAGTGGCAACAATTGATGGGCACAGTGGTGACAATTGATGGCACAGTGGTGACAATTGATGGCACAGTGGCGGCAATTGATGGCACAGTTGCTGTGTTTGATGGCATGGCACAGTGGTGACAATTAATGGGCACAGTGGCGACAATTGATGGCACAGTGGCTGCGTTTGATGGCATGGCACAGTGGCGACAATTGATGGCATGGTACACTGACGACAATTGATGGCACAGTGGCTGCATTTGATGGCACAGTGGCTGCATTTGATGGCACAGTTGCTGAATTTGATGGCACATTGGCTGCGTTTGATGGGCACAGTGGCTGCATTTGATGGGCACAGTGGCTGCGTTTGATGGGCACAGTGGCTGCATTTGATGGGCACAGTGAGGCTGCAATTGTTTTGTTTTTTCGTTTGTTTGCGCCCCCCCAAAAAATTTTGAGCACCAGCCACCACTGTGCAGAAGTAAAAAGAGTTTTTAACTTTCTAAAAGCAGCCTGTGCCTCAGATGACTACACAAAGGGCACCCATTTCTTTGTTAGCTGGGTAATTGGAGCTATCACCTTAGAGAAGTTCCTTATGAATTTTCTGTAAAAGTTGGCAAACCCGACAAATAATTGGATTTCCTTAATGTTTCCGGGGGCAGGCCAATTTACCACTGCTTTAATCTTCTCAGGATCCATGCTCACTCCATCTGGAGAAATAATATACCCTAAGAACTGGATCTGGGCTTGTTCAAACTCATATTTCTCCAGTTTGATGTAAAGTCGATTCTGCCTTAATCTTTTAAAGACAGTGCAAACATGCTTGCGGTGCTTTTCCAGGTTATCAGAAAAGATAAGGATGTCATCCAGATAAGCAATGACAAATTGGTCCAACAGATCTCAAAAAACATTGTTTATGAAGTGCTGAAAGGTCGAAGGGGCATTGCAGAGACCAAAAGGCATGACCAAGGACTCAACATTTTCATATCTGGTTCTAAAGGCGGTTTTCCATTCATCTCCTGAACGAATACGGACCCGGTTATATGCCCCCCGTAGGTCAAGTTTTGTAAACACTTTGGCAAGAACGAAGTCTTTCCAACATTTCCGAGATCAAGGGGAATGGATAACGGTTTTTAATTGTGGCCTTATTCATGTGCCTGTAATCAATGCATTGACGCAAGGTGGAGTCTTTCTTTTCAACAAAAAATAGGGCTGCTCCTGCAGGAGATGTTGAGTGTCCAATAAAACCCTTTTCTAAATTTTCATCAAGCCACTCCCTGAGCACTTTTAATTCAGATTCTGACAGATTAAAAAGGCGGCCAAAAGGTATTTCGGGACCTTGAAGCAGCTCAATGGGGCATTCGTATGGGCGGTGAGGAGATAATTGATCTCCATTCTTCTTATCACAGACATCCCAGAACGCATGGTATTGTGGAGGCAAGTTGTCATATGACTGGATAGTTACCACACCAACTTGCACTTCCTTGACCAGCGGAGAACTTGTTTGGTAAGATTCCCTACAGTGTTCCTTGCAGTAGGAGGATGTGAAATATATGGTCCGTGCTCCCCAGTTGATAGAGGGATTGTGAGTGGAGAATCAAGGAATGGCAAAAATTACCGGAAATTTGGGTGATGTGATCAACTGAAAGCGGATGGTCTCACGATGATCAGCCTCAAACTGTTTTATGGGTAACAGGTCCTGAGGATAAGGGTGAACCTTCAAACCATCAGTCTCCCATGCCCTGCGGAGAATTGTTTCCTTGTGGGAATAGTGATAAAGCCAGCAGATCACATCCTGTGGCTGGTTCGGATCCACAGGACGAGGGCCCAGGGCACGGTGGATACGGTCAAATTCCACCTGTGCTGGGAGGGAATTTTCAGAGATCTTGCAAAAGATGGCCACAGCTGTCTCTGCTAGGTCCTTGGGTCCTGAAGCTTCTGTCCATCCATGGAGCCGCAGGATTTAACGATTTTTGCAGTTTCATTGCCTTCTTTCGCTTTTTTCTTCTTTGCTTAGTGCATTCCATGTACAAAGTAGAAGAATAGGCAAGGGTTATTGGGTGAAGGCCAGGAGCTCAAGAGACACGTCCTCACTCAGCCATGTCCAGGCCATCCCCCCCCATACAAACCTACTTACAAACCCCTACTTGCAAACCTTCAAGTTGTAAACTGTCAAGGATGCAAACAAACTTTCAAGATACAAGCATTGTCAATTTATGCATGCACCCTCTGTCACAAATGGTCGTGCAGTACTATAGTGTACAGTATTACTGTACATTGTGGATTTCAAGCCCAAGATGTTCAGAAGCAAGCGTAAAAGCACTGGTGATGTAGCAGGGACTGCGAGGAGGAAGCGCCAAGCAATAACAATGGAAACAAAAATGAAAATAATTGAGAGATTGGAGCGAGGAGAAAGATAGTAGACATCGCTCATTACTATAACATGAATCGTTTAACCATCAACACAATTCTAAAGAACAAGGACAGGATCATGGAACATGTGAAGTCTGCTGTGCCAATGATGTCGACAATAATATCAAAAAAGTGTGGAAAAGTGATAGAGGATATAGAGAAACTTCTCAGTGTGTGGATGCAGGATCAACATCAGTGTCCCTCTTAGCCTAATGCTGATTCAAGAAAAAGTCTGTATAAAGACTTAAAGAAAAAAATGCAGTAAAGAATCAGAAGGTGCATGTTTTAATGCCAGCCATGGCTAGTTTTATAGGTTCAAGGCTAGAGCCAACCTTCACAACATAAAAATAAGTGGTGAGGCAGCGAGTGCCGTAGCTGCCTGTGTTTTTCTTGCAACGCTACGAGAAAGTGTTGATGACGGTGCTTATTTACCTGAGCAGGTTTTTAATGAGGATGAGACAGGATGTACTGGAAAAGGATGCCAGACTGAAGTTACATCAGTAAGGAGTAAAGCCTCGTACATACGATAGGTTAACCAGAGGACAACGGTCTGAAGGACCGTTGTCATAGGTTAACCGATGAAGCTGACTGATAGTCCGTCACGCCTACACACCATAGGTTAAATAACCGATCGTGTCAGAACGCGGTGACGTAAAACACAACGATGTGCTGAAAAAACGAAGTTCAATGCTTCCAAGCATGCGTCGACTTGATTCTGAGCATGCATGGATTTTTAACCGATGGTCGTGCCTACTAACGATCGTTTTTGACCTATCGGTTAGGAATCCATAGGTTAATTTTAAAGCAAGTTGGCTTTATTTTAACCTATGGTTAAATAACCTATGGGGCCCACACACGATCGGTTTTGACCGATGAAAACGGTCCTTCAGACCGTTGTCCTCTAGTTAAACTATCGTGTGTACGAGGCCTAAAAGTTGATGCCAGGCTATAAAGCAGCAAAAGACAGGCTAACTCTGTTGTTTGGTGGCAATGCTTCCGGCTATATGAAACTGTCTCTCTTAGTTTACGCTACAGATAATCCAAGTGCCCTTAAAGAATAAGTTTACCTTTTGGGAACATGTTACATGTTCCACTTGTTTTTAGTGTGGAACATGTAACATGTTTTCCGATCCTTCAGCTGCTCCGCGATCCCTGCACTCTCTGGCCGGAGTCCACAACAAAGCCAAAATTGGCTTAGATCGGGTCTCTGATGTAGTAACCCAGAAGCACGTTCACAACAATTTAAAAAAATCAAATGTATACAAAAACTCTAATTTTTGCGTTTTAAGTATTTTGAAGTATTTTTTTAGACCCCAAATCCCCCCATAAAGAGTACCTGTCACCGCCTATTACTGTCACAAGTGATGTTTACATTCCTTGTGGCAGAAATAAAAGTGATTTTTAGGTAAAAATAATAAATAAATACGATTTTATTTTATTTTTTAAAGCGCACCTGTTTCCACGTGCTCACACACCAAAGAAAACACATACGTAGTCTTTCCCACAAATGTACACATGTGAGGTATCACCGCAAACGTTAGAGCAAGAGCAATAATTCCAGAAAAATACCTCCTCTGTACCACTAAACTGGTAACCATTTAATTTTAAACGTCACCTATGGAGATTTTTTGTTGCCATTCCACGAGTGCATGAAATTTTAAAGCATAACATGTTGGTAATCTATTTACTCGGCGTAAAATAATCTTTCACAATATGTAAAAAAAAAAAATCCCTAACTACTGTTTTTTTTTTTATTCAGTGAAGATTATTTTTTCCCAAAAAATTGCATTTACAAATACTGTGTGACATAAAATATTGCAACAACCGCCATGTTATTCTCTAGGGTCTTTGCTAAAAAAAATAGTATAATTTTGAGGGTTCTAAGTAATTTTCTAGTATAAAATTCTGATTTTAACATGTAAACAACAAGTGTCACAAATAGGCTTGCCACTTGCCCACCGGAAACTTAAAGGAGTTGTAAAGGTAAAAGTTTTTTTACCTTAATGCATCCTATGCATTAAGGTAAAAAAACATCTGACAGCACCGCCCCCCCCCCGAGCCCCCGTTTTACTTACCTCACCGTTCGAAAGTCCCGGGCGCGTGCTTGTCATCCTGCTCGGTTCCCAGCCTGGCCGTTGATTGGCTAGGCTGGGCGGATTGATAGCAGCGCAGCCATTGGCTGGCGCTGCTGTCAATCACAGCGGATGACGCGGCGCGCCGGGGGGCGGGGCCGAGTGATACAGTCGGCGGCTATGGCCGCTGCTGTATCACGGGAGCGCGCTCGCAAAAGCTTTCCACCATGCGAGGGAGCTCGCATGAACGTGGAAAGCTTTTGCGAGGATGAGCCGAGACAGCCGCCGAGGGACCCCAGAAGACACGGATCCGGGTCACTCTGTGCAAAACGATCTGCACAGTGGAGGTAAGTATAACATCTATGTTATTTAAAAAAAAAAATAATTGTACCTTTAGTGTTCCTTTAAACCCCCTTCCTAACCAGACCAATTTTCAGCTTTCAGTGCTCTCACATTTTGAATGACAATTACTAATCGTGCAACACTGTACCCATATGAGATTTCACATACAACAAAAATGTAATAGTCTGCACATCCAGCCTTTGTCTGACGAAAAAGCAAAACCGGCTGTCGAAAAAACCATACCAACAATCCGAAATTCTTCAGACTGCTCGTTGTACTAATTTTTCCATCCAATTTTCATATCGTGTGTACGGGCCTTTAGGCTTGATTCGCATCTATGCATTTTTAGTGCTTTTTTGCATTTGCACTACAGTCCATTTACATGGTTTCCTATGTAACACGTTCTGTAGTTCAAATCTGCAAAATGCATGTGTGTGACTTTTACACAGCCTGGCCACATAGAGAGGCCCAACATGCAGGGAGCACCATCAGGTGTTCTAGGGACATAAATTACACATTTAATTTCCTGACTACCTCTTAGGCCCCGTACACACCATAGAATCCATCCGCTGAAAAATCCCAGCAGATGGGTTTCAGCGGATAGATCCTATGGTGTGTACACGCCAGCGGATCTGTTTCCGCGGATATTTCTCCCCTGGGATGGATTCCAGCAGATCGAATATTTGCTGACATGCCAAGCAAATCCATCTGCTGGAGTCTGTATAGACTCACCGGATCCATCCGTCCGAAGGGATCCCCCGCATGCGTCGTAATGATTCGACGCATGCGTGGAATTCCTTATATGACAGCGTCGCGCACGTCGCCGCGTCATAATCGCGGCGACGGCGCGACAAGTCATCGTCAGAGGATTTCGGCGTGGATTTCAATGCGATGGTGTGTACACTCCATCGCATAGAAATCCGCGGAAATCCTTGAGAGGATTTATCCGTGGAAACGGTCCGCTGGACCGTATTCGCGGATAAATTCTCTCGTGTGTATGGGGCCTTACACTTTTGAAGGCATTGGAGCACCAGGACAATGGAAACGCCCAAAAAATTACCCCATTTTGGAAAGCAAACACCTCAATGTATAATCTATGTGGCATAATGAGTCTTTTGATCATCTCATTTTTGGAAATTGTGGAAAGAATTTTGTTTTCTCTAACACAAAGTTGTCCACGTACAAGATATGTTTAACACATAGCATGTACATTAATGAGTCCCATCCTCCTCCTGAGGATGGGACTCATTAATGACAGGAATAGTACCACTGGATTGGTGCAGGGCCACTGTAGTGCCCATATTGAAAAAGGGATCAAAGTCTTTACCAAGTAACTATAGACCTGTTAGTTTAACTTCTATAGCTGGAAAGATACTGGAGAGATTAATAAAAGACCACATAGAGGAGTTCATGCTGGAAGAAAACGATTTAAGCAACAGACAGCATGGATTCATGAAAGACAGAAGTTGTCAGACAAACCTGATTTCTTTTTATGAAGAGGTAAGTATAACCTTGGACAGAGGCGTGGCAGTGGACGTGGTATACCTGGATTTTGCAAAAGCGTTCGATACAGTTCCCCACACACGGCTCATGTGTAAGGTAAAGTCTACAGGATTGGAAATATCAGTTTGTAAATGGATAGAAAACTGGCTAAAAGACAGAATTTAGAGAGTTGTGGTTAATGATTCTTACTCTGAATGGTCTAAGGTTATCAGTGGTGCACCCCAAGGAGGAGGGAGCGGGGCCATCTGCTGCCGATGCCCGTCCCACGCCATCCCCGGATCATCCTGTACCTCAGCCTGACTCCCTGGGAAGCCAAGAGTCATTGGTGGAGGGGAGTGCCCAGACCTCACCTCAAGAGGTGGTTAAGGAGCATGTGGTCCATATGGATGAGGAGGTGGGCTTCTATTTGGAGGATTCCTCCCTATTGGCTGGGCCGTCGCACACTTCCACCCCCATCTCGTCAAGCCCCCCATGGTCCATCGCCATCAGTTCGAACCCCTCAGGGTCCATCGCCCGAAGAACCAGTCCCTCAAGGGTCTCCCCATATAGAAGGCCCCAAGCCTCTCCTGGCCCCGGAAGGCTACCAGGAAGACAAGGGGGGTTCCTGAATTCCTGCTGGAAGAATTAACGAGGGAACAGGACCGCCAGATGGCTAATATTGCTAATCGTGCAACACTGTACCCATATGAGATTTCACATACAACAAAAATGTAATAGTCTGCACATCCAGCCTTTGTCTGACGAAAAAGCAAAACCGGCTGTCGAAAAAACCATACTAACAATCCGAAATTCTTCAGACTGCTCGTTGTACTAATTTTTCCATCCAATTTTCATATCGTGTGTACGGGCCTTTAGGCTTGATTCGCATCTATGCATTTTTAGTGCTTTTTTGCATTTGCACTACAGTCCATTTACATGGTTTCCTATGTAACACGTTCTGTAGTTCAAATCTGCAAAATGCATGTGTGTGACTTTTACACAGCCTGGCCACATAGAGAGGCCCAACATGCAGGGAGCACCATCAGGTGTTCTAGGGACATAAATTACACATTTAATTTCCTGACTACCTCTTAGGCCCCGTACACACCATAGAATCCATCCGCTGAAAAATCCCAGCAGATGGGTTTCAGCGGATAGATCCTATGGTGTGTACACGCCAGCGGATCTGTTTCCGCGGATATTTCTCCCCTGGGATGCATTCCAGCAGATCGAATATTTGCTGACATGCCAAGCAAATCCATCTGCTGGAATCCATCCCAACGGATGGATCCGCTGGTCTGTATAGACTCACCGGATCCATCCGTCCGAAGGGATCCCCCGCATGCGTCGTAATGATTCGACGCATGCGTGGAATTCCTTATATGACAGCGTCGCGCACGTCGCCGCGTCATAATCGCGGCGACGGCGCGACAAGTCATCGCCAGAGGATTTCGGCGCGGATTTCAATGCGATGGTGTGTACACTCCATCGCATAGAAATCCGCGGAAATCCTTGAGAGGATTTATCCGTGGAAACGGTCCGCTGGACCGTATTCGCGGATAAATTCTCTCGTGTGTATGGGGCCTTACACTTTTGAAGGCATTGGAGCACCAGGACAATGGAAACGCCCAAAAAATTACCCCATTTTGGAAAGCAAACACCTCAATGTATAATCTATGTGGCATAATGAGTCTTTTGATCATCTCATTTTTGGAAATTGTGGAAAGAATTTTGTTTTCTCTAACACAAAGTTGTCCACGTACAAGATATGTTTAACACATAGCATGTACATTAATGAGTCCCATCCTCCTCCTGAGGATGGGACTCATTAATGACAGGAATAGTACCACTGGATTGGTGCAGGGCCACTGTAGTGCCCATATTGAAAAAGGGATCAAAGTCTTTACCAAGTAACTATAGACCTGTTAGTTTAACTTCTATAGCTGGAAAGATACTGGAGAGATTAATAAAAGACCACATAGAGGAGTTCATGCTGGAAGAAAACGATTTAAGCAGCAGACAACATGGATTCATGAAAGACAGAAGTTGTCAGACAAACCTGATTTCTTTTTATGAAGAGGTAAGTATAACCTTGGACAGAGGCGTGGCAGTGGACGTGGTATACCTGGATTTTGCAAAAGCGTTCGATACAGTTCCCCACACACGGCTCATGTGTAAGGTAAAGTCTACAGGATTGGAAATATCAGTTTGTAAATGGATAGAAAACTGGCTAAAAGACAGAATTTAGAGAGTTGTGGTTAATGATTCTTACTCTGAATGGTCTAAGGTTATCAGTGGTGCACCCCAAGGTTCAGTGTTGGGACCCTTACTTTTTAATATCTTTATAAATGATATTGGGTCTGAGATCAAAGGTAACATTTCTGTCTTTGCAGATGACACCAAGCTATGCAGTGGAATAACGTCCTTACAGGATGTCGCCAATTTACAAGCCAACCTCAATGCCAAACCTAAGTGGCAGATGAGGTTTAATGTTGATAAATGTAAAGTTATGCACTTGGGGGCTAAGAATATGCATGCTCCATACATACCAGGGGGAGTACAACTGGAGGGATCCGTAGTGAAGAAGGATCTGGGGGTTTTGGTAGATCATAAGCTCAATAATGGCATGCAATGCCAAGCTGCGGTTTCCAAAGCGAGCAAAGTCCTTTCTTGTATTAAGAGAGGTATGGACTCCAGAGAGAGAAATATAGTTTTGCCCCTGTACAAATCATTAGTAAGACCTCATCTAGAATTTGCAGTTCAGTTTTGGGCTCCGGTTCTCAAGAAGGATATTGGGGAACTGGACGTGATTGTAGAACTGGAACTGGAACTGGAGAAAGTGCAGAGAAGGGCAACTAAACTAATAAGAGGCATGGAGGAGCTCAGCTATTAGGAAAGATTAGAGGAACTGAATTTATTCACTCTGAAGAAGAGGAGATTAAGGGGGGATATAATCAACATGTACAAATATATAGGGGGTCCATATAGTGAACTTGGTGTTGAGTTATTCACTTTACGGTCAACACTCAGGACAAGGGGGCACTCTTTACGTCTAGAGGAAAAGAGATTTCACCTCCAAATATGGAAAGGTTTCTTCACAGTAAGAGCTGTGAAAATGTGGAATAGACTCCCTGCAAAGGTGGTTCTGGCCAGCTCAGTAAAGTGCTTTAAGAAAGGCCTGGATACTTTCCTAAATGTACATAATATAACTGCGTACTAACATTTATAGGTAAAGTTGATCCGGGGAATATCCGATTGCCTCATGGGGGATCAGGAAGGAATTTTTTCCCCTGCTGTAGCAAATTGAATCATGCTTTGCTGGGGTTTTTTGCCTTCCTCTGGATCAACTGTGGGTATAGAATTGGGTATATGTAATTGTATCATATTATTTTTTCAACCTGACTAACTATGTAACTAACTATAAGATGTTTACTTATCTACCAAGTGTATTGTCTGACCAGTATTGGACTCCATTATATGCTGACTAGTGTATTTTTGACTTTTGCAAGTGTGCTCCCTTGTTACAGATAAATGAAGATTCCTTTTTCTTTGATATGTGACAATAAGTCCTGAGGAAGCGACAAGCGAAACGTAGACCAATGTTGTCCTATATGTATCAATAGGGAATTGTTATTATTGTATGACTCCAATGAAGAGTAAAAATATGTATGTTTTTAATGTGATTTTTTGTAAAAAAATATATTAATATGTATTAAAATAATATTTTTTAAATTTTTTTAAAATTCCTTTCTGGTACCTTTAAAGTCCGCCCACAAAAGTCCTATGTTTTCAATTTATAGTTTATCTGGATGTGGTACCCCCTTGGCCCTTACTTTTCTTCATATATGATTTGCCATCTCTGGGCTAGATTCATGTACTGTAGCATTTACGGCAGCGTATCTCCAGATACGCTGCCGTAATTTCAAATCTGCGTCGGCATATCGTTACGCCGATTCTCAAAGGCAGATACGCTCAAAAAATAGGCTTCCTCCGCCGACGTAACTTGAATGCGGCGGCATATAATTGTGTGCAATATTACGTTGGCCGCTAGGGGCGCTTCCGTAGTTTTCGGCGTAGAATATGCAAATTACCTAGTTACGCCGATTCACAAACGTACGTACGGCCGGCGCAATTTATTTACGTCGTTTACGTTAGGCTTTTTCGGCGTAAGGTTGTTCCTGCTATTAGGAGGCGCAGCCAATGTTAAGTATGGACGTCGTTCCCGCTTCGAAATTTGAATTTTTTACGTTGTTTGCGTAAGTCATTCGCGAATAGGCCTGGACGTAATTTACGTTCACGTCGAAACCAATACGCCGTTGCGCCGTACTTGGGAGCAATGCACCCTGGGATATGTACACGGACGGCGCATCATAGATTTACATAAAACACGCCCCCCTTCCACATTTGAATTACGCGCGCTTACGCCGGCCCCATTTACGCTACGCCGCCGCAACTTACGGAGCAAGTGCTTTGTGAATACTGTACTTGCTCCTGTAAGTTGCGTCGGCGTAGCGTAAATACGATACGCTGCGCCGCCGTAACTATGCGCGCCCTGCTGTTGCTCAAAAATTGAGGCTAGAAAGGGTTGAAAAGCAAGGGGAAATATTTATTTCCATTGACAACTGTTTAGGAAGGGATTTCCCCTCACTTTAAAGGGATTTGTTCTCACTTCTTGCTGTATCTACAGAACTAGAAAGAAATCTCCCAAATGGAACACAGAAATAAAAAAAATGTGACAGGGGTTTTAACAAGTCACTCCTCTATCCAAAACCCCCCAAAAATTGGCATTGGATATACTTTAATCTTTAAACATGAGTACAAAAAAATTATATGATGGTGTAATTCTTACACACTAAGGGCCAGATTCAGAGAGACAGGCGCATCTTTACATAGGCGTAGCGCATCTCATATGCGCAACGCCGTCGTAACATTGATAGGCAAGTACAGTATTCAGAAAGAACTCGCTCCCATATGTGCGCCGGCGTAATGTAAATGGGCCGGCGTAAGCCTGTGTAATTCAAAGTAGGCAAGTAGTGGGCGTGTTGTATTTAAATTAACTGTGACCCCATGTAAATGCATGGCCGAACAAACGGCGCATGCGCGCGCATGCTCAGAATCACGTCGAATTTACTCCCTAAGATACGCCGGCTCAATGCCTATGACGTGAACGTAACCTACGCCCAGCCCCATTCACGTACGACTTACGTAAACAACGTAAAAATATACGCTTGTTCCGACGTCCATACTTTGCATTACCTGCGCCTCATATAGCAGGGGTAACTTTACGCCGGACGTAAGCCTTACGTAAACGGCGTAGCTGAATGCGACGGGCGCAAGTACGTTCGTGAATCGGCGTATCTAGGTCATTTGCATATTCGATGCGTAAATCTACGGAAGCGCCCCTAGCAGCCAGCGTAAATATGCACCCAAGATACGACGGTCGTATGTTGCAAAAATTCAGGCGTATCTGCTTTTCAGAATAAGCGTATAGATACGACGGCGCACATTTGGACTTACAACGGCGTATCTGGGGATACGCCGTCGTAAGTCCTTTCTGAATCTGGCCCTAAGACTCCAGTTAAAACTTAGTGGTATTTTACTTATATGTGGTAAATTCTGCCAAGCATAACAGGCACAAGTAACAAGATCATCTGTCTGGCATCAAATCATCAGAAATAGACAGTATTAAGGCTTAATGCTTCTGAATCCTATGCTATGTACTAGAGGACCCACAGAAATATTAATCTTATATGTAGTGCTTAACTGAGATATGAATGCAGGATCCATGAAATATGAAAAGTATTATCAATTTTAATAATATATTCCACTATGAACATTATATAAGAGCCCTAATTAAGTTACGTTATTATAGTCTGTCCAATGAAATTGCCAACAAGGCCAGAAACCCATACAATACATGTTGCTTTGTAACTTCTGACTTTAGCTGGTCAAGCCACAGCTGACATTTTTTTATCTGATAGCCTTGCTAATTCCCTCTATATATCTTCCTCAGGGACATTTCAAGGCATGATCACAACCTCCATCTCACACTCCAGGGTGTGGAATTCAGAAGGACATGATATAAATTATATGAAAGCAGACAATATTCTCTGCATTTCTTTTCAAAGTATTTCTTAAAGGGTTTGTTAACCCATTTATATAAGACTATGCCAGCCCATCTATTAGAGGCTGGCATAGCACACTATATAAATAGTTTTCAAAAACAAGCTTTCTAAATACTGAATTTTAGCTGTCTTTAGTCTGGTCACATGACTTGCTGCTGTTTTGGTCATGGATAGTCATGGATACTCCTAACTAAAATCTAGTGGAACCAATTGCCTTCAGAAGTCACCTAAATAGTAAATAGAGTCCACCTGTATGTAATTTACTCTCAGTATAAATATATAGCTGTTTTGTGAAGCCCTCAGAGTTTTTTTTTTTTTTTAGAGAACCTTAGTGAACAAACAAACCTTAGTGAACAAACAGCATCATGGAGGCCAATAAACACACCAGACAGGTCAGAGATAAAAATGTAGAGAAGTTTTAAAAAAAAGATATTGCAAGCTTTAAACATCTCATGGAGCACTGTTCAATCCACCATCAGAAAATGGACAGAGTATGGCACAACTGCAAACCTACCAAGACATAGCCATCCACCTAAGCTGACAGGCCAGGCAAGGAGAGCATTAATCAGAGAAGCAACAAAGAGGCCCATGGTTACTCTGGAGAAGCTGCAGATATCCACAGCTCAGGTAGGAGAATCTGTCCACAGGACAACTATTAGTCATGTACTCAACAAATCTGGCCTTTATGGAAATAATCTGACATTGTTAAAAGAAGGCCATAAGAAGTCCTGTTTGCAGTTTGTGAGAAGTCATGTGGGGGACATAGCAAAAATGTGGAAGAAGGTGGACTAAATTTTGGCCTAAAAGCAAAACGCTATGGCCCAGATTCACGTAGATTGGCACATCTTTATGCCGGCGTAGCGCATCTCATATGCGTTATGCCGACGTAACTTACAGAGGCAAGCACCGTATTCTCAGAGCAAATGCGCCCAACCTTGCGCCGGCGTAACGTAAATTCGTTGGCGTAATTCAAAGTAGGATGGAAGTGGGCGTGATCCATTTAAATGAAGCGTGACCCCATGCAAATGAAGTGCCGTGACGTGGACGTATGTCCCGCGCCCCTCTGCGCATGCTCTCAACTACGCCCGGCGTAAACCCTGAGATACGCTGGCCCACCGCCTACGCCCAGGGCAAAAATACGCCCAGACATGCGCCTTTCGAGTGCAAAAGTACACACGTTTGGTTTTTAGTGGTGTAAGTGCTTTTGCAGTGTGCCATGTCTGCTCCAGCGTCCAGGAGGGATAAGAGCAGGAAGAAGAACTTCTCCCCACAGGAGAGGGCCATTGTGATCTCGGCCATGGAGAGGTACGATGCACGCCTCCATGGGGCAGAGAGTAAGACCACTAGTAAGGCCAAGAGGGATGAGATCCTGATGAAGATCACCACCCAGGTCAATGCCCTTGGGAATGAGGTAAGGACCCCCAAGGACATTGCAAAAAAGATGAATGACCTGCGTCGGTTGGGGCACTGAAGGTGGACCAGCCTCTGCTCTTAGCCTGACTCCTGAGGAGCAGGTGGTTGCCCGGTGCCTCCAGAGGGAGCAAGTGGAGGGCTATGACTCCATTGAACCGGCCTTGAGGACAGGTAAGTGTGTTTTATCTCCTATCTGGTGTGTAGCATGTGAGGGGGTGGAAGGGAACATGTGACAAGTGTCTGGGTCCACCAACATGTGAATGTTTTGTGTCATCCACAGATGTGCAGGAGGGAGCGGGGCCATCTGCTGCCGATGCCCGTCCCACGCCATCCCCGGATCATCCTGTACCTCAGCCTGACTCCCTGGGAAGCCAAGAGTCATTGGTGGAGGGGAGTGCCCAGACCTCACCTCAAGAGGTGGTTGAGGAGCATGTGGTCCATATGGATGAGGAGGTGGGCTTCTATTTGGAGGATTCCTCCCTATTGGCTGGGCCGTCGCACACTTCCACCCCCATCTCGTCAAGCCCCCCATGGTCCATCGCCATCAGTTCGAACCCCTCAGGGTCCATCGCCCGAAGAACCAGTCCCTCAAGGGTCTCCCCATATAGAAGGCCCCAAGCCTCTCCTGGCCCCGGAAGGCTACCAGGAAGACAAGGGGGGTTCCTGAATTCCTGCTGGAAGAATTAACGAGGGAACAGGACCGCCAGATGGCTAATATTGCCGTGGAGATGCAACGGGTGACAGACTCACCCGCATTGCCATTGCTTTGGAGGGCAGGCAGCCAGCCAGGGAGAGATCAGGGGATGCTCCTCCACCTGATGCCCCACCCCCACACCCGAGGTTCCCACCAGACAATTAAGGGCCCATGGCACCAAGCCTGGCCCACGACAGGCCAAATGTTTTTTTGTGTTATCCTTATATTTGCTCAGATGATGAGCGTTTTTTTTTTGTTTTGCTCAGGTGATGAGCGTTTTTTTTTTGTTTTGCTCAGGTGATGATTTTTTTTATATCATTACTGCACACGGTGAGGCGTGTAGACTATAGTGTGACTGGTGTGTGAATGTGGGGGTGACACTCCTGACAGTAATGTGATGTGGATGTAGTGTGTGTGAGCTAGGGACCACAGTGATGTGCATGCGTGCATTCTCCTTGTGCCATGATGAATGTGTGTGTTTAACGTGCAAAGATGCGTTCCACGAGGCAATTCCTGACTGCTGTTCCCTCAGCAGACGGGGTAGCCTCGGGCAGGGGGGGAATGTCTGGTTCGGGGGTCAGGTCATCACGTATGTCAATCTCCAGGCCCTTTCTCATGGCGAAGTTGTGCAGCATGCAACATGCACCGATGATTTGGCACACAAAGTTTGGGGAATAAAACAGGATACCCCCGGACTTATCCAGGCATTAGAAACAGGACTTTAGGAGGCCAAATGTGCGTTCCACCACTGCACAGGTACGTATGTGTGCATCATTGTAATTTCTCTCTCCTCTGGTTTGGGGATTCCGGAATGGAGTCATGAGATGGGGCCCAAGTGCATATGCAGAGTCACCTGGAAGGGAAAAGACAGGAGGATGTTAGTCGTGCATGTGCCCCTCGTGATGTCTGCATCATGGGGTCGGACAGTCATGCTTGACTCCCATGTCACTCACCAACCAGCCAGCTGTCCCCGTACACGTTCTGTTCAAATTCTGTTGGGATGTTGCTTTGACGGTATATGTAGCTGTCGTGGCTGGACCCTGGGTGTTTGGCACGGACGTGCCATATGAGGCATTGGGCATCGGCTATCACCTGTACGTTGATGGAATGCCAATGCTTCCGATTGCGGTATAGGTGCTCTGTCGCACGGGGGGGCCATAGTGCAACATGGGTGCAATCAATGGCCCCCACGGTGCGTAGGAATCCTGCAATTCTTGACAACATCACCCCTTGCCTTCTGCCGCAGATGCTGATGGGTGGGTCTGATGATGTGGTGGGACATGCGTCTGAGGATTGCGGGGACAACCTGGTGCACACATCTGCTCATGGTGGTTTGTGACATCCCAGCCACTACTCCACTTGTACGCTGGAATGATCCACTGGCGAGGAAATGTAGTGTTGCCAGTACCTTGACCAGTGGCTGCACTGTATGTGAGCGTTGTGTCTTGCTGGTGATGTCATCATGCAGGGTTGTGGCTAATTCCAGGATGGCAGGAGTGCTGAATCTAAAGATGCGATACACAAAGTGTGCAAAGCTGGTAAAGACATACCCAAAAAGACTTGCAGCTGTAATTGCAGCAAAAGGTGGTTCTACAAAGTATTGACTCAGGGGGGCTGAATTTTACGTCGTTTGCGTAAGTGAATCGTGAATGGCGCTGGACGCCATTCACGTTCACTTTGAAGCAAATGACGTCCTTGCGACGTCATTTGCCGCAATGCACGTCGGGAAAGTTTCCCGACGGAGCATGCGCTGTCCGCTCGGCGCGGAAGCGCGCCAAATTTAAATGATTCCTGCCGAGCGTACAGCGCATGCTCCGTCGGGAAACTTTCCCGACGTGCATTGCGGCAAATGACGTCGCAAGGGCGTCATTTGCTTCAAAGTGAACGTGAATGGCGTCCAGCGCCATTCACGATTCACTTACGCAAACGACGTAAAATTCGAATGTCGCGTATCCTTTAGCATTGGCTGCCCCCGCTTTTAGCATGGGCAGCCTTACGCCAAAGATGCCGTACGCAACCGACGTAACTTGCGTACGCAGGGGGCGCACAACATTGTGAATTGGCGTAAGTATGCAATTTGCATACTATACGCTGACCACAATGGGAGCGCCCCCTAGCGGTCAACGCAAGAATGCAGCCTAAAATATGCGTGGCATAAGAGCCTTTTGCCACGCAGATTTTAGGCTGCAGTCGGCGTAACGAGTTCTCTGAATCAGGAGAACTCGTTACGCCGGCGCAAGTCAGCAATTGCGCTGCGTAACTATGGTTACGCAGGCGCAATTGCTACCTGAATCTGGGCCAGTGTCGTCAGCTGGGCAGAAATTGAGGACATATTTACACAGTATTATTATTAGTAATCTATTCTATTCCTGCTGTTGTATTCCACTGGATTTTGGCTTCATTCACTATGGTCAATACTAAGCAGTACTGCAAATAAGCATTCACACTAAAAGCAAAGTGGAAAATCCATGACCACAAACTATTGAAACAACTGCAAAATGGCTGGTCATGTACTAATTATTTCCTTATCTTTGGTATGGGAATGGCATCTGTAGACACGTGAATACCTTATATTTACATTAGGTTTAGATTTCAGAGAAAAGAGAAAAAAATACATTTATGATACTGTACTTTAATACTGATATTTTGCTGTATATGTGAGTGAGTCTTATGGAATGACAAAGACAGGAAAAAAATGCTATAGTTTAAAGTGATTGTATAGTCTTGTTTTTTTTTTAACCACTTAAGGACCGCCTCCTGCACATATACGTTGGCAGAATGGCACGGCTGGGCACATGTACGTACAGGTATGTCCTGTACATGTACCCAGCCGTGGGTCGCGGGCGCGCGACCCGGTGCGAAGCTCGGTCCCACGATCGGTCCCCGGAGCTGAAGAACGGGGAGAGCCGCGTGTAAACACGGCTTCCCTGTTCTTCACTGTGGCGGCTGCATCGATCGTGTCATCCCTTTTATAGGGAGACACAAGCGATGATGTCACTCCTACAGCCACACCCCCCTACAGTTGTAAACACACACTAGGTGAAACATAACTCCTTCAGTGCCCCCTGTGGTTAACTCCCAAACTGCAACTGTCATTTCCACAGTAAACAATGCATTTTAAATGCATTTTTTGTTGTGAAAATCACAATGGTCCCAAAAATGTGTCAAAATTGTCTGAAGTGTCCGCCATAATGTCGCAGTCATAAAAAAATTAATAAAAGTGCAATAAAACTATCCCCTTTTTTGTAAACGCTATACATTTTGCGCGAACCAACCAATAAACGCTTATTGCGATTTTTTTTACCAAAAATATGTAGAAGAATACGTATCCGCCTAAACTGAGGAATTTTTTTATATATATATATATTTTTTTTTTTGGGGGATATTTATTATAGCAAAAAGTAAAAAATATTGATTTTTTTTCAAAATTGTCGCTCTATTTTTGTTTATTTCGCAAAAAATAAAAACCGCAGAGGTGATCAAATACCACAAAAAGAAAGCTCTATTTGTGGGGAAAAAAAGGACGCCAATTTTGTTTGGGAACCACGTCGCACAACCGCGCAATTGTCAGTTAAAGCGACACAGTGCCGAATCGCATAGCTGCTACACACAAGAGGTTTTTTATCTTACTGCAAAGAAAGAATTAAGAAAAAATAACCTTCTGCCTTTACAATTCCTTTAGACCCTTTTCACACTAAGCCGCCCATAGCGTCGGTGGTAAAACTCTGCTATTTTTACCGATGACGCTATGGGCAGATTTGCGGCGCATTTCGGCCTCTATCGGGGCGATTTAAACCCCCGTTAGCGTCAAAGAAAGGGTTAAAACTGCCCGCAATGAAGCAGCGCATTGCGGGCGGTATAGCGTGCTGTCCCATTGATTTCAATGGGCAGGAGCGGTGGAGGAGCGGTAAACACACCGCTCCAAAGATGCGGCTAGCAGGACTTTTTTTACCGTCCTGCAAGTGCAACGCTCCAGTGTGAAAGCCCTCAGGCTTTCACACTGGAGACAATAGAGCAGCTGTTTGAGGGCGGATTGCAGGCGCTATTTTTAACGCTATAGCGCCTGCAATACGCCCTCAGTGTGAAAGGGGTCTTAAAGTGATATTAAAGGCTTGTTTTTCTTTAAAATAACAAACATATTTCACTCACCTGCTCTGTGCAGTGGTTTTGCACAGGGCAGCCCGTATCCTTCTCTTCTCTGGTCCCCATTGGTGCTTCTGGCCCCTCCCTCCTGCTGAGTGCTCCCAGAGCAAGCAGCATGCTGTGGGGGCACCCAAGCAGGCCTCTGTTCTAATTGTCCATTTACACACACCCACACACTGTCGCGACTTGGCCCAGTCATTCTCTCCCCTCATTTGCTCACTGGCTGCGATTGACCGAGGCTCTTGTGCACATTGCTGGATCAAGATGGGGCTCAGGTAAGTATTTAGGGGGACTGGTGGGCTGCTGCACACAGAAGAGTTTTTACCTTCATGCATTGAATGCATGAAGGTAAAAAAAACCTTGAGCCTTTAGAACCACTTTAAAAACTATAATTATTATTTCACTGGGTGTTTGTTTTATAGCAACTTATTTTTTGTTTGATTTTACATAAATTTGGCACCAGCGCCACTGTTTACTTTAAGGCCGGATTCACACTAGTGCGGTGCGAATTTCATCTCTTATCTCTGCAGAGAGATAACTGTTCAGCAGATCATCTCTGTTTTACCTTCGAATTTGGAGACCTGGGAGAGGGGAGGGGGAGGGGGGAAGTGTATTGAGGTGAATGAGAGAAATACTGAAGAGAAATTAACACATCTGCGAATCAGATGCGTGCCCATAGAAGATAATGGGCCTGAATCCGCACCTGAGCCGCACCGCAATGCCTAGAAAACGCACACGTTTTTTCGGCAATGCGCAGTGCGAATGCATCTCACATATGTGAACCAGCCTCATTGAAATCAATGTATTTTATAATGTTATGCGAATTGGATGCGGTTTAAGCCGCAATCAATTCGCATAGGTGTGAACCCGGCCTTAGGTGTAGGGTAATGCATTGTTTATTTTGTTATATTTAAAGTGGCAGCTTAATCTCTATACCTCTATTCATCTGCTCTTGGCACAGTGGTGGGGCTTCAAGTGTGGGCATGTCAATCTTATAGACCAGGGGTCTCCAAACTTTTTACTTCGAGGGCCACATTCTATATTTTACACATATTCGCGGGCCGGAAACATAATTTATAAATAAATCCACAGTAGAAGAAGAATAGAATAGAATTTGACTTACTGCTGACAGCAAGATTGAATGGTGCTCCTCTATTCTTTGCTGGCACCTAAACGCTGGAGCATCATGCAGCGGGGCTAAACTTCCAGCGTGCATGAGGCTTTACATCCGTGTCACCATCATCTGTGTCACCATCAGTCTCTCCATTCATCTGTGTCACCATCATCTGTGTCCCCATCCATCTGTGTCCCCATCAGTCTCTCCATTCATCTGTGTCCTCATCTGTGTCCCCATTCATCTGTGTCCCCATCAGTCTCCCCATCCAACTGTGTCACCATCATCTGTGTCCCCATCAGTCTCCCCATTCATCTGTGTCCCCATCAGTCTCCCCACCCAACTGTGTCACCATCATCTGTGTCCCCATCAGTCTCCCCATTCATCTGTGTCCCCATCAGTCTCCCCATCCAACTGTGTCACCATCATCTGTGTCCCCATCAGTCTCCCCATTCATCTGTGTCCCCATCAGTCTCCCCACCCAACTGTGTCACCATCATCTGTGTCCCCATCAGTGTCCCCATCTGTGTCCCCATTCATCTGTGTCCCCATCAGTCTCCCCATCCAACTGTGTCACCATCATCTGTGTTCCCATCAGTCTCCCCATTCATCTGTGTCCCCATCAGTCTCCCCATCCAACTGTGTCACCATCATCTGTGTCCCCATCAGTCTCCCCATTCATCTGTGTCCCCATCAGTCTCCCCATTCATCTGTGTCCCCATCAGTCTCCCCATCCAACTGTGTCACCATCATCTGTGTCCCCATCAGTCTCCCCATTCATCTGTGTCCCCATCAGTCTCCCCATCCATCAGTCTCCCCATTCATCTGTGTCCCCATCAGTCTCCCATTCATCTGTGTCCCCATCAGTCTCCCCATTCATCTGTGTCCCCATCATTTTCCCCATCCATCTGTGTCCCCATCCATCAGTTTCCCCATCCATCTGTGTCCCCATCCATCAGTTTCCCCATCCATCTGTGTCCCCATTCATCTGTGTCCCCATCCACCTGTGTCCCCATCAGTTTCCCCATCCACCTGTGTCCCCATTCATCTGTGTCCCCATCAGTCTTTCCATTCATCTGTGTCCCCATTCATCTGTGTCCCCATTCATATGTGTCCCCATCAGTCTTCCCATTCATCTGTGTCCCCATTCATCTGTGTCCCCATTCATCTGTGTCCCCATCAGTCTCCGCATTCATCTGTGTCCCCATCATCTGTGTCCCCATTCATCTGTGTCCCCATTCATCTGTGTCCCCATCAGTCTTCCCATTCATCTGTGTCCCCATTCATCTGTGTCCCCATCCACCTGTGTCCCCATCAGTTTCCCCATTCATCTGTGTCCCCATCAGTCTTCCCATTCATCTGTGTCCCCATCAGTCTTCCCATTCATCTGTGTCCCCATTCATCTGTGTCCCCATTCATCTGTGTCCCCATCAGTCTCCGCATTCATCTGTGTCCCCATCATCTGTGTCCCCATCATCTGTGTCCCCATCATCTGTGTCCCCATCATCTGTGTCCCCATTCATCTGTGTCCCCATCATCTGTGTCCCCATCATCTGTGTCCCCATTCATCTGTGTCCCCATCATCTGTGTCCCCATCCATCTGTGTCCCCATCATCTGTGTCCCCATTCATCTGTGTCCCCATCAGTCTCCGCATTCATCTGTTTCCCCATCAGTATCCCCAAAAATTGGTGTCCCCATTAGAGCCCCCCCATCATTTATCCGAGTCTCCCTGCACATTTGTGTCCCCATCACAGCCCACCCCCGCCTGCATATTTGTGTCACCATTAGAGCCATCAGCCCCCCTCCTCACATGTTTGTGTCCCCATAAGAGCCACCAGCACCCCCACATTTGTGTCCCCATCAAACCCCACAGATATTTGTGTCCCCATCAGAGTCATCACCCCCCCCCCCCCACATTTATGTCCCCATCTGAGTCATCACCCCCCCCCCCCCCATATTTATGTCCCATCAGTCATCAGCCCCCCCCCCCATTTATGTCCCCATCAGTCATCAGCCCCCCCCCCACATGTATGTCCCCATCAGAGTCATCACCCCCCCCCACATTTGTGTCCCCATCAGAGTCATCAGCCCCCCAACATTTGTGCCCCCATCAGTCTACAACCCCCCCTCCACGTGTGTCCCCAGCAGAGTCATCAGTCCCCCAAAATTTGTGTCCCCATCAGAGTCATCAGCCCCCCAACATTTGTGCCCCCATCAGTCTACAACCCCCCCTCCACGTGTGTCCCCAGCAGAGTCATCAGTCCCCCAAAATTTGTGTCCCCATCAGTATGAAAAACCCCCTCCACGTGTGTCCCCATCAGAGTCATCAGCCCCCAGATGTTTGTGCCCCATCAGCGCCATTCAACCCACCCCCACACAAGTGTATCAGCCCCCCTCCTTGCATGTGTCCAGCGCGTCTCCACTCTCCATCACTGGCTGTGCACTGCAGACCTGCTGCATCTCCCGACTCCCGCCCCGCTGGTATTACACACTCGTTACTGGTTAACAGCGAGGCGGGAGGCGGGAGCAGGGAGGCGGCAACAGGTCTGCCCTAAACACCTCATTGGCTGCTGGGATGCCGTGGTCCCAGCCAGCAGCCAACACACACAGTGAGACGCCGGGAGGGATTGCGGGACCTGCGCTGCATATTGCCTGGGGCGAATATGCAGCGCAGGTTCCACAACTAACAGGGGAACTAAGGATTCACGCTGCGGGCCGGAATAAATGGCCTGGCGGGCCGGATGTGGCCCGCGGGCCGTAGTTTGGAGACCCCTGTTATAGACCATCAGTTTTTATGTATTGCAGAACTGCATAGATTTATCACATTATAATCAGATCACATAAAGTGTATTTAAACCCAAAAACCAACATTTAATATTTCAGCTTAGCAGTCTACTTTCACAATGCCGGACCGTTCGGGTCCGCCTGTCAGCTTTTCGGCAGACCTGATTGGCCGTTCCATGCTTCTCTATGGAGCGTCAGATGTCAGCGGTGACATGTCCGCTGACATCCAATCCGATAGGATTGGGTAAGATCTGATAAAAACAGACATGCTGTCCATTTTCGTCCGATCTCTCCCTAGGAGACAGCGGCGCTCGACAAGCCCCTCCCCGCTCAGTGAGCAGAGAGGAACCTGTCATCCGCGGAAATCAACGAAGAGATCTCCCGCTGAGCTGGCGGACCAGCGGGAACCAACATTTCTATACTGAATCATTACGTTGCACAGTATTTTTCTATCAGAAGTATGGATGAGCTTTATGTTCGAGTCGAATTTTTAGGAAAAAAAAGTAATTTAAAACTACTCGCGGCTATAATGAATTGTCGGGTCCCTGGAATACAGATGAAAGTAATTGAAAAAAAACAGCATGGGTCCCCCCCAGTCCATTACCAGGCCCTTTGGGCCTGGTAATGAATATTAAGGGGAACCCCGAACAAAAATGTTAAAAAAAAAAAATGCGTGGGGGTCCCCCCCAAATTCCATAGCATGCCCTTCAGGTCTGGTATGGATATTAACCACTTCCAGACCCTGCACTGTATATATACGTCCTAATTTTAAAGATGGATATCTCTGTAACGGCAGCAGCTGCTGCCACAACCGAGGTATCCATCTTTAGTGCTAAGGGTCCTGTACACGATAACGGCGGATTCGCGCGAGATTCGTCGTTATCGGTGGCGGGAGAGGCCCCCCTTCCGCCGCTCTCCCGCGCCCTCCGCCGCTTACCGTTGCCGTCGGTAGCGGCGGACGCGATCGGGTCTGTTCGGCAGCTGACTGGGGATGCGAGTGAGGGAAAAATGTCCTTTACCCGTCCCCATAGCTCTGCTGGGACGTCAAAACGTCAGTCCCGCCCAGCGTCTTAAAGAAACATTTTTTTTTTTTGTCATTTGAAAAAATGACAGTTTCAATTTTTTTTTTCTTGCATTTTAGTCTAAATATGAGATCTGAGGTCTTTTTGACCCCAGATCTCATATTTAAGAGGACCTGTCATGTTTTTTTCTATTACAAGGGATGTTTACATTCCTTATAATAGGAATAAAAGTGATCAAATTTTTTTATTTATTTTTTTTCAGTGTAAAAAGTAATAAAATAAATAAAAATAAATAAGAAAACAATTTTTTTTTTAAAGCCCCCGTCCCGACGAGCTTGCGCGCAGAAGCGAACGCATACGCGAGTAGCGCCTGCATATGAAATCGGTGTTCAAATCACACAAGTGAGGTATCGCCGCGATCGTTAGAGCGAGAGCAATAATTCTAGCCCTAGACCTCCTCTGTAACTCAAAAAATGCAACCTATAGAATTTTTTAAACGTCGCCTATCAAGATTTTTAAGGGTAAAAGTTTGACGCCATGCCACGAGCGGGCGCAATTTTTAAGTGTGACATGTTGGGTATCATTTTACTCGGAGTAACATTATCTTTCACAATATATAAAAAATTGGGCCAAATGTATTGTTGTCTTATTTTTTAATTAAAAAAAGTGAATTTTTTCCCAAAAAAATGCGCTTGTAAGACCTCTGCGCAAATACGGTGTGACAAAAAGTATTGCAATGACCACTATTTTATTCTCTAGCGTGTTAGAAAAAAATATATATAATGTTTGGGGGTTTTAAGTAATTTTCTAGCATAAAAAAATGTTTTAGTCTTGCAAACACCAAATCTGAAAAACACCTAAGGTCCTTAAGTGGTTAAGGGGAACCCTGCGCCAATTAAAAAAAAAAATGGCGGGGGGCTCCCCCCAAAAATCCATACCAGACCCTTATCCAAGCACGCAACCTGGCAGGCCGCAGGAAAAGAGGGGGACGAGAGAGTGCCCCCCCCCCCCTGAACCTTACCAGGCCACATGCCCTCAACATGGGGAGGACTACCATTGTACCCCTACCATTTCACAAAAAAGTGTCAAAATTTTAAAAACCACAAGAGACAGCTTGGGACAAGTCCTTTATATAAAAAAAAAAGATTCCAACAATGTAATCCAGGCTCGAGACTGGGTTACATCGTTGGGATCTTTTTTTTATTTTATGGTATGGATTTTTGGGGGAACCCCACACCATTTAAAAAAAAGAATTGGCGCAGGGTTCCCCTTAACCACTTAAAACCCGCCTGCCGTCAAATGACGGTGGGCGGAATCCCCTATTGTTGTGACAGGACGTCATATGATGTCCTGTCATTTAAAGCCGCTAGGGGGCGCGCGTGGCGCCGGGAACTGGCAGGAGATGCTCCACGGGTCGAAGAGAGGGGAGTTCATGCTGACTAAAGGACCAAGGAATGCTGGCGTCGCCTTTCTAGGGTCCTTTCCTGACAGTGAATATCGATCTGGTTACACAAGGAGATCACTCTATTCAGATCAGTGGGGATGGTTCTTCCTGCTAATTCATCCTTCACTCTATCAGAAAGGCCATGCAAAATGGTTGCGACTAAGGCCTCATTGTTCCAGCTCAATTCAGCTGAGAGCATACGGAACTGAGGAGCATATTGTCCCACTGAATGGGATTCTTGGCGGAGATGTAAAAGGGCGCTGGCCGCTGAAGAGACACGAGCCAGTTCTGCGAAGATATTCCGAAAAAGTTTCAAGAAAACAGACAGGCTAGAAACCACTGGATCATTCGATTCCCACAGAGGGGCTGCCCAGGCTAAAGCTTCACCGGAGAGGAGGGAAATTATATAGGCTATCTTAGCCCGATCAGACAGAAAGTGTTGGGGCAGGAGCTCAAAATGAATAGTGCATTGGCTAAGGAATTCCCTGCAGAACTTAGAGTTCCCAGAGAAACGGGACGGAGCTGGCAGTTGTAGTGAATGCGACTCTGCGACTGGTGCGATAGGCGCAGCCGCTGGTTGTACTTGGGGTTGCTGATGCGGGGTTCCCAAAGAGGTCTGAAGCTGATCAAAGAGGGAAGCCAGATCCTGTAGGAAACGCATCACCTGAGTCTGATTAGCTTCATGCGTCTCGAGTCTGCGAACAATGCCCTGTAATGGATCATCTGTGGGGCGCGGCACATCGGCCGGGTTCATGGCTGTTCAAACTGTCAGGTCACCTGTGGCCAGGTGACAAGTGCACCCCGTTAGGGTCAGGGATGCACCACAGGGTAGTGAACCCTATAACCGACTGCTGCGAACAGAGAGGAAGCGTGAGCCCAAGATTCCCCAGAGCGCAGAGTCTAAGACCCAGCTTGGTGTTCACCAGAGCCTCTGGTGGTGAGGATGGCCTTCGCTGCAGCTGGATCCAGGTCGCGACACCTGGGGTCCCCTAGGTCATGCTCCGCAGGGAGAGAGGGGAAGCAGCAACCAGGACAAGTGATAGTGATGGGTAAGCCAAGGTCAGGGCAACAGGCAGACAAGGGTAACCGAGGGACAGGCAAAAGGTCAGGGAAACCGGCAAGCAGGAGTGGTCAGATATGAGCCAAAATCGGTACACAGGAAGGTAAACTTAGCACACAGCAGACAGGAACTCAAGCTACAAACAAAGGTTGAACAGCAAAGCAGACTAGCAGTGCAATGGTTAATATAGGCTTCCTGGGATGGCCTGGGGTGGAGCAATACAGGGAGGAAGGTGATAAAAGACAGCCAGGAAGAGAGTCAGGCCTCTAATGAACACATGGAGACAGGTAAGCTGCCAGACTTTATTATCCATGACAGCTACCTGCACATGCTGTCACTTATGCTGGCCATACAAAAACAATGTCTTCCTTCAACAAAAAAAAAGAACATTTGTTGGATTTTCTAATCATTAGTGAGATCAAATTGACGTTCGTTTTCGACCACAGTGACGGGAAAATTAGAAGGAGCAGAATAGAAAACTTCTTGGTCAAAGGAATTTTCAGACAGTGTATGTGGTTTTCGTTCAGAAATTACATTGCTTTTAAAACTTAATGTTAAAAGCAAGTGAAATTTTCAAAGGGCATTCTTTCATTCAGCGAATGTACAAAGATTTTTTCCGTATGAATATTCTAATGCGAAAATCGCGAAAAGTGTATGGCCAGCATAAGGCTCGGTTCACATCTATGCAGTTTGCTTTTGATCCGTTTCTGCAGTGCTTTTTGCTGTGCATTTTACGTTTCTGCATGAATGATTGTGCTGCGATTAGTGTTTTGCATTTTTTATGCTTTTTTTTGGTCATTTCTTTGGGCAGATTAAAAAACACAAATCGCAGCAAAAACGCACTACATGCTTCTCTGCAGCTTCTCCATTGAGCCTGGATTCACACCTATGCATTTTTTGTGCTTTTTGCATTTTGCAGAATTGCACTATAGTCCATTTAACATGGTTTCCTATGGAACACGTTCTGTAGTGCAAATCTGCAAAATGCGAAAAGTACTAAAAATGCATAGGTGTGAATCCAGCCTTAATGGAGAAGCTGCAGAGAAGCATGTAGAGAAGCACCACTTTGCCTTGAAAAAAGTCCCGGACCCATTCCAAAAACACAGCGGCTGGAAAAAGCATAAGCCTCGTACACACGGCCGAGGAACTCGACGTGCCAAACACATCGAGTTCCTCGGCCAGTTCAGCCCTGAAGCCGCCGAGGAGCTCGGCGGGCCGAGAGCTCCCATTGAACAACGAGGAAATAGAGAACATGTTCTCTATTTCCTCGCCGAGCTCCTCGTCGGCTTCCTCGGCCGAAAGTGTACACACGACCAGTTTCCTCGGCAGAATTCAGCCAGAAACTCGGTCGGAAGCTGAATTCTGCCGAGGAAACTGGTCGTGTGTACGAGGCCATAGATGTGAACATGTCCCATAGGAAACCATGTTAAATGCAAATTTGTGATTCTGCAAAAAGCACCAAAAAACACATGATGTGTGATTGTGAATATGATCATTTTAAATATAATGCACAATTCTGTTAAAAGTTTGCTTTAAATGTAATTGTAATGCCTTATTTTACCTCCAGCCTATCAGCCTCCACCTTCTCTGGGTTCAGATTATGATTGCCCCTGCACAGAGTCTTTAAAGTGATTTTTTTTTATGAACAAACATGTTAAACTTATCTGCTCTGTGCAATGATTTTGCACAAAGCAGCGCTGATTCTCCTCTTCTAGGGTCCCCCACCTACGCTTCTGGCTCCTCCTGCCTTCAAAGTGCCCCAATAGGAAGCTGCAAAGTATAGTATAGAGTGCCTTTATAGCAAGGTACAAAAAACTTCTGCCTTTAGAACCACTCTCTTCCTGCCCAGGACTACATGTCCCATAAGGCATTGTTCCTCACACATTCACAGGTTCTCAGGCACTTACTGACATGTATGGATGGTGTGCTGAGCTGTAAGTGTGCTGCACTGTGTGTTCTCACATGTATGGACGCTGTACCGACCTGTATGTGTTCTTCACTGTATTTCCTGATATGTAAACAAATAATGCATTCTGTATGCAGGCCAACTAATTGGTTGACAACTATTTTCATAATTCAATTAGTTGTTGAATAATCGATCTGTTCTTTTAGCCTAAATCTGTACTATATACATAAGTTCTAGCGAATGTGTTGTGTATCTCATACAGTGCCCATGTTCCAAGCAGTATATTGGACGGACCATCACAGCCCTCCATGTGAGATTAGAGGAACATGTGGGTAATATCAGGCAGGGTTTCCCCAAGCATAATTTATCAAAACATTATGCAAAATACCACAATAAACAAATTAAAGAGACCCTTTTTGTACCTATTGAAAAGTTGTGCCCACATTGGAGAGGCACTAATAAGGTTCGGTCAATATCCAAACTTGAAACTAAGGCCTTGTACACACGGTCGGACCAAACCGATGAGACTGGCCCGTCGGTCCGTTTTCAGCGGTTCACCTCTGAAGTGGCCTGACGGCCTGATATGCGTACACACCATCAGTCCAAATTCCGATCGGGTCAGAACGCGGTGACGTAAAACACACAACGTGCTGAATAAAACAAAGTTCAATGCTTCCAAGCATGCGTCAACTTGATTCTGAGCATGCGCGGGTTTTGAACCGATGCTTTTCTGTACTAACCATCAGTTTGGTCCGATGGGGCAGCGGTCCATCGGTTCGGTTTTGAAGCATGTTTAGAAATTTTGGACCGAAGGAAACCGATAGCCTATACACACGGTCGGTTTGGTCCGATGAAAATGAACTTCGGCTCATTCTCATCGAACCAAACCGACCGTGTGTACGGGGCCTTAGTGGATATTTGATATGAGATCTTATGTCCCTCATGGGTTGAATGTAGATTGGGACATAAATTGCTTTTTAAATAATGCCTAGGTGTTCCTTTCATTGTTTTTAAATATTCATTCATTTTTTAAATAATCATATTTTATACATTTTTATTCAACTCTTCTCTCTCCATATCTTATCAAATGTTAATATTGTATTTAAATGAATTTGTATTATACATTTTTCATTATATTCTTTTTAAACATGTTTTTTGAATGTAAGTGGAGGTTTGCGGTTTCTCCTCCTATTTTCCTTTTCTCCCAATGCTGGACTCCGCTTTGTGTATTTCTCCATATCTTCCACAAGATGGCAGTCTCCTATTTATTCTCCTACTTACTCCTGTTATGCTCCATTACGTCTTACGTCAATTATGTTGACGTTCTGTGTCTTTTCTATTAAGCCCTTTGCATCCGCCCTCAGTTAAAATGGATTTGCATTGCTATTTAAGGGCACCGTGATGACGTGAGACCAGCAGCATATCCCGACGTCGTCTTTTGATGACGAAACGCGTAGGTGTGGCCTTGCTGAGTGGAACGTCATCACACTCTGAACACGGAGATACACAGCTACGGAGCCTAGCAGACAGGAGAGGATCCGAGGAGACGCCACATTTCCCTCTATACTTACACTCACCGCTTTACTTTATCAACATAAGTGTAAGTGTAACTTTATTAGTCGATTAAACCCACTTTTAAACAATATCATGCTATGGGGCTTTCTTTTGTTTCTCATTCCATGAGATATTGAACCATCAATTTACTTTCTGGAGAGAGTTCATTTTGGAGTCACTGCCTCTTTACCAATGCTTGAAGTGAGTCTATCCGGGAAGACTTTAAAATCCCTGGGCCAGATTCAGATACATTTACGTTGCTCCACGGCAGCGTAGCGTATCCCATTTACGTTACACCGCCGCAGGTTTACAGCATAAGTGCCTGATTCACAAAGCTCTTACCTGTAAACTTGCGGCGGTGTAACGTAAATCCGCTCGGTGCAAGCCCGCCTAATTCAAATGGGGCGGGCACCATTTAAATTAGGCGCGTTCCCACGCCGAACGTACTGCGCATGCTCCGTCGGGAAAATTACCCGGCGTGCATTGCGCTAAATGACGTCGCACGGACGTCATTTGTTTAGACGTTAACGTAAATGGCGTCCAGCGCCATTCACGGACGACTTACGCAAACGACGTGATTTTTTTAATTTCGACGCAGGAACGACGGCCATACTTAACATTGCTTAGAACACCTAGGGCTCAGCCCTAATTTTACGACGCGTATCTCGACGGAAACAACGTAAAGTTAGAGCGACGGGTAACGCGGACGTTCGTGAATCGCCGTAACTAGTCATTTGCATATTCTACGCCGACCGCAATGGCCTCGCCACCTAGCGGCCGGCCTAGAATTGCATCCTAAGATCCGACGGTGTAATTCAATTACACCTGTCGGATCTTAGGGCTGTCTATGCGGAACTGATTCTATGAATCAGCCGCATAGTTAGGACGGGCAGATCACAGAGATACGCTGTTGTATCTCTTTTGTGAATCTGGCCCCCTGTGCCTATTTAGACCTCTGTAATGACGGTCATCCACCTGTGGTAAGGAGACTACATCTCACTATTTGGGTGTCCTCTTGGTGGAAGAAGAATTTTCTCTTTACTCATTCAACTTTTACTTTGATGTGAATCACAGTTTATGGACTTAAATATTATATTTACAGTTTGGAATCTTTTCTTCACAGTTGTTTGTTTCCACACATGTTAATATTCTTATTTGTCATTTATTAATTTTGTTTAGACATTCATCAATATTTATCTTTCATTATTTGGTTTCTCATGATTTTTCACCTAGCGCTGTACCTTATTTTTACATATTGTTTTTTTACTTTTGGTATCTTAGGTAATTGGTACTGGCAGCTTTTTTTCCCAATATCATTTTGGGACTTGTTTACGTTTATTTGTTATCGCAGTGTTTTTTTTCCTAATTGGAAATTTTTTATTTCTATATACATAAGTGCTTCTTGGCCAACAGGGGCAAAACAAACTATTTTCATAGCTCTGTAAAATATGCTGAAATAAGGAATATTCCTCTTTTTTGGGATATGTGATGAAGTAAGACATGCAAATTCATGTAAAAAAAAAGAAGGCTCTACCATGCTAAGAACAGAAAAGAAATAGAAAAAGAGCTTGCAACATCTTACTGAAAGCGAGTTAATGAAATCAACACACAATCTACAAAATATATCACACAAAAGCCAGTTTATTAAACCATCAAATCAAAACTCTGACAGTTGAAGAATAAATTACAGCATTAAATTATCATTCTCAATATTACTTTTATATTCTGTACTTTAGAAAACCTGTACCAATTTTTATAATGCAAATCCAACAAAAATATATATATATTTATTTTTATATATATATAAAGATCTGTGTGAGAGAGCTGCAACATGTCTTGTAACCCTGTTCCCTAAATATATCAGGAAAATAAGGTTTCTCTGTGCTTTTTAGTACCTAGTAAACCACAACTTCTTTGTGACATTTATCATGTCACAACTTTTTACTAATGATGGGAAAGTTTAAAACGCAAAATTGGAGCTGTTGCCTACAGCAAAGATTCAGGCTGAATTTTTTAATAATTTACAAAAAGGAAACAAGAACTGAATACGGTTGCCTTAGACAACAGCTCTCCATAAAGTATGTTCCATGCTTCTATTTAAATACTTCTTCCCCAATTAAGTAACCCTTTTGTGCTCCCAACCAAACCAACCTGTGACTTTGCTTGCCATATATAACAAAATTGGGGTATAAGGTAACTGCTAAGTTATTGCTCCTTTGCACAAAATGGCACTTCAGACCAAATACCTGACAAGTTGTACAGCTATACCTGATGAAACATTGTTATATATTTCAATTGTCACATCAGAAAGGAAATGTGCTGTCACAGTCTTTAATAAGTCAATAGCTGGCAAACGTTGGCATTCCAAGCACAAGTAATTTTATCTGTAGTCTATAAAATTACCAGACTGCCCAAAATCCATAAACTGTCTTATTTTTCTTCATTATATATTGCTGACAATATGACATTTTTTGAAAGCCTGCCCTTTCAGAATGGTGCATCCTTCCAAATTGCACAACATTGACTTCTGCTATAGTTACCAAGACTGGATGTGTTTCAGTCACTAAGGGCAGAAAAACTACTATTGGTGTTGGGTACAATGTTAAACGAAATAGCTGTTAAAATTCTATGACTGCTTCATTATCTCCCCGCAAACTTTGAAAGTCAAGCAAGTGTGGCACTAGAAATTTGCTTGGCATGAATGAAGTGTACTGCCAAGGAATTCTATATTAAATGAACACTGTTTTACATGCCACATGCATATAGTTAAAATAAAGATTCCAATAAACGACTGTTTTATGCCGCTGGGCATCCTATAATTTCATCTTTAATTTTCTTTTTGCAGAATAACAGTTTGCACCTCAAAACCACAACTAGGCCCATGCTACTGACAGGCTCATGTAATAAAGTAGTGGAAACAGCTTTATGAAATAAGCCAGTCAGTGAGGGTGTCCAACGTGCTGTAAACACAGAGCAAATAATTACATCTCAACTTTCATCATAGTGGGCAAGTCAGCCTTTTAAAAAAACTGGCAAACTAAGTATTATAATTCAGTAAAGGGATGTGCTCATTTTTCCAAAGACGCTATACACTTGTTTAGAAGAATTGTTTGAGATCAGCTCTGCTTATAATTGTCATGTGTGTGTGGGTTTAAAGTGCTTTTACACCACATCGTTCTTTGGATACGATGGAAGAATCAAATGTTCCAGAGCTGAGAATGCAGCTGTCAAATGACCAGATCCTTAGTTCCTAAATATGAACAGTTGGCACCTGCCTAGGACACTAGGTATGGTCTTGTCACCTTGGATGATCAGTTCTGCTGTAGATCAGGCAGCCTGAGAAATATATGTTTCTGGCAGTCCAGTCTGCAGGTGTGTGAGCAACTAGTCTTTATGCCAAATAATAAAAAGGAATAAAAAGTGGAACTGGGCAAGGGCTATTTTTAAGAGTTTGAGTCCCCAAAGACACTAGTTTGACATGGCAGGTTTATCGCAATGTGAATAATAAAATATCGCTGCTGATTGGCCCCTAAGGTTTAGGGCTCTGGAAATAATTGAACATGTACATGTTTTTCATTTTCAACACCATATTCCAAACATATAACAGATTTGTATTTTTGTATTATAGCATGCCATATTGTTCTAGCATAATATTTTGTTGCACATAAACTATATGAACCTGTGCTAAGTGAAAGATGCAGGCTGCCACTGCTGAAAACAAGCTTCCTGTCTGTGTGGTTACAAAATAGGTCTCGGAACACCAATGCAGCCTTTAAAGTTGGAATTCCTAATTTGCATACTTGTGACTCACAAAGTAATCAAGTCAGGGGATCAACAATACAGCCAGGTTACTAGAAATCTCCAAAGAATGGCAGTGCCTCTCTTCTTCTGACATACATATATGTTTATGTTGTAAAGAATTAACATGTACACCTTAAATGGAATAAGTGCCTACCTATGAATTCTTAGGTTTAATTAATAATTTGGGTAAAAGCTGGATTTGGATAATTGGAAAATATATGAAAAGTTACTTGAGAATTGGTGTACTTATTAAACACGAGTATTTGTTCTATAGTGTGTACATTTCTGAACCAACTTCCTTGATCAGCCATAACATTATGTCCACCCACCATAATATGACCATCCACCTAATATTGAGTAGGTCCCACTTTTGCTGCCAAAATGGGCCCGACCTGTTGAGGCATGGACTCCACTAGACCTCTGAAGGTATGCTGTGATATCTGGCACCAAGCTATCAGTAGATCATCTTTTAAAGCCAGCCATAGATGGATCGAATCTTGTCTGGTTCAGCAGGGACTGGCTGACATTCACACCATCTATGGGCATGCTGATTGTACCCAAGTCCATCCATCAATTCACTTGGGTACAACCAGCATGTCGGATTTCTAGCATGCAATTATTGTCAGCGGGTATAGCTGCTAGCAATAATCATTGTGTTCTCTCGTCAGGGATGCAAAAGCAGCAGTTTAAGTCTCCTCCCCATCAGTGTAGCAAATCCTGTAAACCTTTTTTGGATGCTAAACATACAGAGATTCCCTGGTAGCAAGAACTGAATGCAGCATAACAAGATAAAAGCTTATGAATATCAATTTAGCTCACAACTCCCCCCCCCTGCAATATGCTGAGGGCACAGGGGTTCTTTCATTTACTGACGGCGCCCACCACAAAGCACATGCAGCCATTGTATGATAGTGAGAAATATAATAATATGAATTGTTTGAACTTCGCCAGGAGATATCGTTAGAACACTAATAGTTGCATTTTATAAAAATACAAATAACACTATATAAAAGGAAACTTTTTATAAAAAGAAGAGGGTTCATTGTTATTTTCCATTGATCTAAACCGATTTATTTTAGGGGCTGGGAGGCAATTTAATATATGTATATTTTTTTTAAACCTTTGGCTTTACAGATCGATATATATCACATTGTTGCTTAATCACACCATTCACAATGGACCACCTAGCAAACCAGCTAGTCTTGTAACCTAGGCATCCCTGCCACATAGTATAGCCAGGTCACTGACAACTACAAGATCCACCGAAATTTAGCAGTAAAGCTTGGCCAAGGATCCACCACCACTCTGCTCTCTTTATCTGTTAGTAAGATCCCAATGTTAGGTTGACGGCTTCCTCCCTCAGTATTTATGTTCAAAGGAATTACAGAAGTTTAATATAAAGACATATGCAGGAAAATCTATTTAGTGTTGGTGTAATGCCACCAATGGGACTATCCTGACTCTCCGTCCTCTAAGGACCCTGCTGATCCTCTATTTTAAAGCTGTTTTGAGGCCAACAGAAGAATCAGAGATAACCAGCTCCTTCTTTCCACTATAATTAGTAATTTAACTACTGTATTTATCGGCGTATAACACACACAGGCGTATAACACGCACCCTAACTTTAAGAGGGAAGTTTCAGGAAAAAAACTTTCCACATCCCCCTGCGTATAACACGCAGGCACAGTTTACGCTCTATTTCCAGGGTTAAAAAAGTGAGTGTTATACGCCAATAAATACAGTAAGTATTTTCCTGCAGCTGAATTTTTTTAACGAGATGTCTATTAAGTAACAGAATTGTCCTCTAACACTTTGAAGTACTGCACACCTACTGATTATATTAAAGTGGTGGGCTACACATCATTCAAAACACTGTTTTCCCTCCACGTGTAAACACACTGGAGAATAATTATGACAACACAGCAGCCAAAAAGATCCTATTTTTTTCTTTACATTTCTAGTGCAGTTTAGCAAACGGTAGCTAACATGATAAATGTGATTATTTTTTGTATCTTTTTCAATGCGTCTATTTTCAGAAATATTCTCACAATCTCATATAAAAGTCATATTAAACTTTAAAGTACATACATTTTGTATTCTTGCAAACCACCTAGCGATCACCACTTCAATCACTACACATCACAGCATATATGAGTCATCTCTCAACTAATCTGTGCTCTCGCTCTGAACTATGCACACTGTAGAGCTAGATGTAACAAGCAATCCATGATGAAAGGCTGCGCGGGACATTTTTGTGTCAAAAGAAGTATGCAAGTCTGATGTTTCATAATGAATTATCTAAATGCTTTTAAAGTCGGTGCACGAGGCTGATAGGGAGTGCAGCATATGAACTAAATGCTGCATGCCTATAGACATAAATGTTGCATGCCTATAGACATTATATTATATATATATATATAATGACATAATGCAGGCACTCTCATAACTTCCAAAAGAGAATGGATATAAACAAATTCCTTGAGAAAGGTGGGTTTCATTGGTGTAGTAAAACTACCATCTGGCTATTTCTATTTTTCTTTGGAAGTCCTGAAAGTGCCTGCCACATCGCTATATCGCAATATTTGTCTGGAGCACCAGAGCAGCGTTTGGATTGTGTGCTGATACTGCCATTCTGTATTTTATATATACAGTGTGTGTGTGTGTGTGTGTGTATGTGTATATATATATAAATATCACATGTAGCTTTGCTACATAGTTGAAAGCATAGCTAGGTCCTCCACATACTAAAGTAAAAAGTACCAGGAAATGTGGTTATTTTTGCCCATCCACCTGTTGGTGTCGACACTGCCACATAAAAATGACAGCTTTAATCAAAAATTTGGGTAACTGGAGAGAGAACGGTTTTAATAATGTTGCTTTGATAAGAAGCCCACAGTGCATTAGGTAATAGTGCTGTAACCCCCAGAATCCAATCAGCAGTCTGCTTTGAGCATTTTACTGTATTTAGACTGACCCAAACTGATTTCTGATTGACTGTTAATAGTTACTGAACAGAAATGTTCTTTGTAAAACAAAAACTTGGGGGGGATTTACTAAAAAATGGTGCACTCAGAACCTGGTGCATCTGTGTATAGTAACCAATCAGTTTCTATTGTTAAAATTAGCTTTGGAAATTAAACCTGGAAGCTGATTGGTTTCTATGCAGAGTTACACCAGATTTTGCAATTTTTTTGTAAATAACCACCAGTATGTCAGAATTTATGGTCAGCATTAGGTACATATTATTACCAGGACATCAAGAACAATTACTAATAAGCCAACCAGTCTGTAAGCATTTTACATTTATTTTAAGACTTTATAAGGGTAAATAAAAGTAATGGGAATAGTGGGACTAATGCAAGACAACAAAGGCTTGACCACTCCAAGGCTTGAACCAACCAATCAGAAACCAGCTTTGAAAAGTTGCAGCTGATAGCACTATCTGCCAGCTGCTATGGGTTTTGTGCATGTTGGCTTATTAGAAAAATTTCACAGCAAACGTTGGAAAGACCTTTGCAGAATATAGTTTATAAAATGCAATGGTCACTTTCGTAATTCATGGTTTTTAGTAGATTTTCTGTTATGAATTCACATTCAGTAAGTGAAATGTTTACACTTAAACACAATGGCCCGGATTCACATACCTTGGCGCATAGTTATGCCGGCGTAGCGGATCGAATATACGCTATGCCGACGTAGCGCAGAGCGGCGAGCACAGTATTCACAAAGCACTTGCTCCCTAATCTACGCTGGGTTCCCTCGGCGTAACTCGTTGTAAGTGGCAGTGGGCGTGAGCCATGCTGAGGCGTGACCCCATGTAAATGATGGGCCGAGCGCCATCAAGATACGAATAACAAGCGGCGCATGCGCCGTCCCATGGACGCTTCCCAGTACGCATGCTCAGAATCACGTAGAAACAACTGCCTAATTTACGTTGAATTACTGCCTACGACTAGCCCTATTCACGTACTACGTAAACAACGTAAAAAATGACGTCTGTCATGACTTACACCTGCTTTATGAGGCTTAACTTTACGCCGGACGTACGACTTACGTAAACCGCGTATATTAATGCACCGGGCGCAAGTACGTTCGTGAATCGGCGTATCTCACTAATTTGCATATTCAAATTGTAAATCAATGGGTGCGCCCCTTGCGGCCAGCGTAAATATGCGCCCACGATACGACGACGTAGAAAACTTACGTCGGTCAGATGAAACCTATTTTCAGGCGTATCTTGCTTTCAGAGTCAGGTGCATAGATACGACGGCGCATATGTGCACTTACGCGGCGTATCTCGAGGTACGTCGGCGTAAAATGCTACGTGAATCCGGGCCAATGTCTCTGAACAGGTTTCAGCAGCAAACACAGTCATGACCATGGCAATTGTTAATACTGAAACTATCTTTAGCAGATGTCAAGCCTCATGGTGCAATAAAAAAACATCCTAATATATAGCATGACCCCCTCTGTCAAATCCTGTTACTTAGTACATTTTAGGCAACTTGTGGCTCCCCAGCTGTCATGGAGCTACAAATTTCCCAAGCCCTCCGAGTCAGCATTTGTTTGTTCCAAAACTAGAGAGACTAAGAAACCTCCTTCCTCTGATTCACCAAAAAATAATGTCAAAGTTTTGTAAAGTACTAAGAATATGTGGAATACCAACATAGTGATTTTATGTTTTATAGTATAGTATCAGGTGAATAAATTACTGACAATAAGCATAGCCCAGGTCAACAGACTTGAGTATTTTGAATAATAATATTATTTTCTTATTTCCCTTTAACCCAATTGGCAGAGAAGGTAACCAGTTTGCTGATCTATCAAACCTTTTGTAAAGCATCTCCCTTAATCTGGTGTAAAAAAATGTAATAAATAATTGTATTCCTATTTCTGAATAAACTGTACATATACCTCCACAGATTACAACTGACTAAAATGGTTCTTTTAACCTAAGCTTGAGACATTTTGAGTTTACATGCTCAAAAACTAGCAAGCATACCTGGATTTAAATACTTCACCATCAGTAATTAACTCCAAAACAAACTCAACCAGCCACTGTATTGCACTTACATGTAAGAAAATATATTCCCTTATTTTTTAAATACGCACTCCTAAAATGCATTTCCTTTGCAAGAAAAAAAAAAACATGAATGTTCAGTACTATTTTGCTTAAATCAGGGATACATTATTTTGGTAGCAAAGGGCCCTGAGCAGTTTAAGGTTTACAATGCTGTTAACAGCACTCTGTAAAAGTATTCATCCACTGAATGAAGAATGGCCTTACATAGCTGCATCTGTTGGAGACAGACAGTGACAATCACTATAGTCACAGCTACCACTACGATATGTGTAACTTTAGCTGACAGGAAAGTTCCTTGAAGATGATGGGACTGGAACAGGCACCGAATTGGGTCATTTCTGCTTTTGTGCTTGAAGAGCGGGAATTGAGCTTTGAAAACAGCTGTTTATAGACTCCGTGTTCACATAAAGGCAACTAAAAGGGGTCTTGGATACAGAACATTTCAGTAATGTCTATAGAACTGGGACATGAACACGTTTCCTTTTGTGTAGCATCAATATATATTATCCATCTTAATAATTATTTTGTAGGCAACTTATCAATTGTCCTTACCATTTTTTCCATTTATATGCACTTAATCCACACTCTAAGGAAAACAAAACCTTACAGGATTCTCACATTCCATTGATAGGGCTTTTGTATTATTTCTGTAGCAAACAGTTAAGCTGTGGTTTCCCACAGATATAAATATACTTTCTAGTTACAAGTTTGTCATGAAAATGCTCATTAGCTATTATCTTGTGTTTCACACGTGTGTTGGACAGTCCATGAAGAGATCTGTTTTAGCCACCTGTAGAGAAAGGGGAGGGGGTTTGTAGGGGCAGCTGCTCAAGCTGCAGGGAATACCTCCTCCACTTTGAGGCTTCCCTCGAGTCCTTGTGCCCACAACCCCCAGCCGACGTTGGCATAGGATTCCCTGCCAGGCTTGTAATGTCTTTGAACTCCATACCCACACACCACTTGTTATGCCCATGGCTAGAGACATAAAAATCTTGAGCATAAAGACTGCTACACTAGGTATGGAGGTAGGCAAGGTACAGTCTGGCCTGCCACTTCCAGCTGCTGTCCTACAGGGCTCTTCTCGAGCCCTGGCCTCCCAGTGAGCCAAGTTAAGTCTTTCATAAAAGCAGCAGACAATGATGCATGTTGCTGGGACAGTATATAGTATAGAGAACACACCAATCTTAACCATGAGTTTCTCCAGTTTCTCCGTATTGGTTCCCCCAGTTTTCATTACACGACGTATATGGAACAGTGCCACAAAGCCGGTTAGTAAAAATGATGTGCCGGTCACCAAGTAGCAGGAAAGGGGTACAAGAACAAATCCAGTTAGGGCACTTGGATCCGAGCCCCCAACATAACAGAGTCCTGTCAGCTCATCTCCCCCCACTTTTCGCATTGTGAGTATAATGATAGTCTTCACCGCTGGAATACCCCAGGCAGCCAGGTGAAAGTAGCTTCCGTGGGACTCAATGGCTTCGTGACCCCACTTTTTGCTTGCTGCCAGGAACCAAGTGAGGGTTAATACCACCCACCACAGCGAACTGGCCATGCCAAAGTAGTACAATATAAGAAAGACAAGGGTGCAGCCACTGCTCTCCAGGCCTTCTCGGATCAAG